>NW_022630995.1:74521413-74521899 GCF_010015895.1 Lontra canadensis | reverse complement strand
GGGGAGGGTATGTGCTATGGTGAGTGCTGTGAAGTTTGTAAACCTGGCGATTCACAGTCCTGTACCCCTGGGGATAAAAATATATGTTTATAAAAAATAAAATAAAAAAAATGCTGCCTACTATACAATCTTATTTTCCCTAGGATAATAATTAAATAAAAGTTAAAACATTCTTTACAATATATATTCATTCCATAAGGATTTTGTTGATGTAATATTTGTGATTATTCAAATATTTGTTGTCCTTCTCTGGAAAAATGTAATGAAATACAAGCGAGGGGTGCCTGGGTGGCTCAGTAGTTTATACAACCAACTCTTGATTTCAGCTCAGGTCATGATCTCAGTCTGGTGAGATCAAGCCCTGAGTTGGGCTCCATGCTCCCTCAGTTGGGCTTCTTCTTGAAATTCTCTCTTTCCCTCTCCCTCTACCCCTCCCCCTGCCATGCTCGCTCTCTCTTTCTCTTTCTTTCAAATATATATATATAT
>NW_022630995.1:74461016-74521313 GCF_010015895.1 Lontra canadensis | reverse complement strand
AAAAAAAAAAGAAAAAGAAAAGAAATGTGAGCCAAAGTGACCTGTGCCTCTTCTTAATAGTTTGTTATAGTCACCATGGAGTTCACCATTATTTTTTCCTAGGGTAAGCTTCAGCAGAAGAATTGCTTATATTTTTAGGCTGCTTTATAGTTATTGTTGCAACTTATATTTCTTTTTATAGATGTTTGCATGCATTCTCTAATAATGTGATTATTCTGTATCTTAGTATATCATTCAAATTAATCAATCACTGTTCTGTAGTCTGTATTTGAGATATTTGTTCAAGAATGAATAGAAAACATAGGTGCCCTTCCTTCTGAGTGTTTGAATATATGAGAATTGCTTTCTACACATTCACACATAGGTCATAGTATGTCTGAGTATATTATTTGGTATATTGCTTTGTATAATGATTTGAGAACAAAGTACATGAAATATTTTCATCTTCTGATTTTGGCATGACATTAAGAATGCTTTTGTTCTTTTTCCTTTGGTGGACAAAACATTCACCTTTGCTTTCTGGTTATATGTTTGTTTCTGTATTATAAAATGAAGCAAAACAAAATCCTCAGACTGCATATAATAGACATTGTGTATATACCCTCATACACATTTCTAGGGTCCTAGAAAGATCTAGACTGATCCACATTGGTCATGATGACCCCTGGGTTTAATTTCTTACTGTGTTATGTTCACCTGATGAAAAAAATTGGCTCAGTAAATTATGTGAGATCTTTATAGCTTTCTCCCTCCACTCCTAAGTCTTACCTATGATGAGAGCTAACTGAAATCAGTTTAAATATCAGTTTTAGTTCCTAGTTTTGGCATTAAAAAATACCCTGAATGCCTAAATTACCAAACATCAAAATTTTTTAAATGAATATCTGAGGCTTTAGTAAATTAAGTTACTCTCTAGAGACATAAAACTAGAAAAAGAAGTGTATATATTTATGCTAGAGCAGTTTGCTAGTCTGATGTTGAAATTAGTCCTTAGAATTTCTAAATATAATCCTAGAAATTGTGATCCACATTTATATAACCCATATGGGTCAGAAACTTCCCAGTCAAAATCTACCACAGTATGTGGTCCCAGGCCAGTGAAATGGCTGGAATGTAGGCAGTAGCAAAGGAAAACTGGCCCTGGAGGGCCTGTTTTCCCACAGATAAGATTAGCTCATAACCTGAAATTATAAAACATAACAAAGATAACAGATCTACAGTAAAAGATAATCAGTAAACACAACAAAGAGTAGTATTAGATCTTTTGAGCTTCCCATAATACAAATGTTGAATAAAGATTCAGGAATAAATATGTTTGATATTTAACTAAGTTAACACATTGTTTATAAGACACAAAATGTCTGTGTTTGACAAGTGACCAATAGGGCCACCAGTTTATGACCTTTGCTTTGGCAAATGTTTTATTGGGTGAGAATAGTGATTTATAAGACCTTTTTATATAACTGTGCCTTAAGAGCTTCACAGCTCTTGGATCCTATCTTTGCAGCATCGTAATTATAGACATACCAGGCAAAATACAGTCACATTTAGATTACTTAATTCTAAATATTAGTGGAAAAAAATTTTTTAAAGAGTTTATTTATTTATTTATCAGAGAGAGAGAGAGAGAGAGAGAGAGATCACAAGTAGGCAGAGAGACAGGCAGAGAGAGAGAGAGGGAAGCAGGCTCCCTGCTGAGCAGAGAGCCTGATGCAGGACTCGATCCCAGGACCCTGAGATCATGACCTGAGCCGAAGGCAGAGGCTTTAACCCACTGAGCCACCCAGGCACCCCAGCAATACTTTATTCTTAAAATTTTCCCAGTTTTGAGTGATATATCATATGGCTACCATTTTTAAATGATAATGGGAATATGAGAATATATTCACCATTCAGTTGAAAAAGTCTAGAAGCAAGATGAGTTTCAGCTAATGATGGCCTGGAACCAGCTCCTATCAAATAGCAAGAGCCATTTATTAGCATCTCTTTCCAACTTAAGTTAAGGAACGTCAAGATGCTGTCTTGAAATTAGCCCCAAAGAGACTACACTTTGGATAATGGCAAAAGGGTAGTTGGTGTGTTTTGCTTATATGTTTGTTTTTTTCCTCCTTCAAGACCAATATACCACTGGCTTTTTAAATGCTTTTTGTTTGTTTGTTTGTTTTTGTTGTTGTCTTTTTGTTACTTTTTCAGGGCCTCTGCTTTAGGAATGTTTTCCTAACATTAGAATTACCACTGGCTTTAGGAATATTTTTGTTTTGTTTGTTTTACTTTGTTTTAGTTTGTTTGTCAGGGCCTCTGCTTTCTTTTCTATTATTCTCTTATATTTCTTCTAATTTTTAGCCTCATTCTCAGACTGTCTTTCCTTATACGGCAAAATGGCTGTAGATTTTCTGGGCCTGCATTCCTCAGATATATCTTGTGTTTTATCTACATTCTCTAACTCTTCTTACCTCTTCTCTGAAGGTTCCCTTATGTTCTTTCATGTCCATATCTGTGGACTTTGGGAACCCAAGGGCACATCTCAAGTACTACACACTGGTTGTTAAGAGATCCCTGACTGTTCAAGAATGTGAACGTGTGATTTATTTTTTTTAGGTCTGAATTATTCTCTTCAGGCATAGTTTGTATTGCCATTTCTGCTCCAATTGTTTCTACTGCTTCCTTGGGTAACTAATTTATTTAGCAGTCTAAACTTTGAGGGATATAAATTTGAAGCAGTTTTATATTTCTCCAATGACTGCTTGTAAGCATGCTCTCCAGAATGTTAATCACTGACCCCTAGAGCAATTTTTGCCAGATGACATACTTCTTGATTACATTTAGTGACAAAATATCCATTTACTTTAAAATGAGAAATTTATGTCTTATTCAAAATTAATCCTTCTCTTCTCCTCCTCCCAAGCCCAGCAATATGTGTAATCCTGGGATTTTGGAGTTACAAATGGGTATCATCTCTACCCTTTCAATCTTTCTTGTAGTCCAATTTCTTTGAGATGGTGATGGAGGTGTATAAGGGCTGCTTCAGGAATACTTCTTTCCCCTCCTTTCTTAAGGTTTTAAGCATAAGAACAAATTCTGTTTTACTTCCTGTTCAATGGTTTTTGTTATATCCTTGAACATTATTCTTGTATCTCTAACCAACACTGATCGCCAATTAATATCTTCTGAGCGTTAGACATTTAAATTCTACCTCTCATGTGACACCAGAGGGTGACTTAACTATAATTTCCTGAAAAAGAAAATTCAGGCCCAATTGCATCACCTATTCTTCCCTTTCACCAGCCAGGCCACCTTCTTGAATTGGGTTACCAGTTATGACAATTCAGTTAGGCTCTGTCCTGCAGTATCTTTAGATCCAAGGGGGAAATGATAGGTCTTTGCTGTGGAAAACAATACAAAACAAAACAAAACAAAACAGAAAACAAAACAGAATATTCTAATGCTAGTCATTCTCTTTATCCTTCTGTCTTTCTTCAATTGTCTTTCCAACCTTTTAGATAGTCATAGGACAGATAATCAATGCTATTGGGTAAGTAGATTTCCAATTGTGAAATGAATTGTCAGGCTTTCATTCAACTTTTATCTCTTTTAAAAGATTCTTTTGGAAAGTAGTCAGCCACACTTGACTCAAAGTTGTATTTGAAAAGTAAGCTTCCTTTATAGAAAACACAAGGTCTTCAACTAGGTCAATGACACAATTCCAAGTACACCTCTTCACTGTTCTGTATTGCAGTGTCCTGTATATATAGAAGATGGTGGTGATGTCACGCAAAGTAAATGAAAAACTAATTGAGATAGAGACCCTAACAATGTTCTTTATATGTGATTCTTAGTGACTCATTGGCGGCTTTTTCAGAGATAAAGGGTAAATAATGAGATTTTATCTTCAGCTTTAAGTCCTCCTTGCCAATTTCAGGATAATAGGAACAATTCTGTATAGTAATTTATTAAAATTGTGAACTCTCATAAACTGTAGTTTACATTTCTAGCTTATACCTTCAACAGTTGTCATTCTGTTTCATCTTCTCCACATCATTGCCTCTTTATTTAGATTTATAAATCAGTACAAAATGTGTTTTCTATATTCCTGATATTTTACACCATCAATCCTGTTCTGAACTGCTCTAGTAAGATTTCAGTTTGCTAATCATTTCTTTTCTTTACCTATTATTTAATTATGTTCCTTTTTAAAATTTCAAGTCATCATCTTCTCACATACATTTTTTTCTTTATAATTTTTAATAGGAGATTGATGAAAAAATATATCATACATTTTGAATAGGGAAGATATTCACATGGTAAAAAATTAGGAAGTACAGATAAATATAGTGAAAACTTTTCCTCTCACCAGTGTTTCTTTCTTTCTTTTAGGTTTTATTTATTTACTTGACAGGGAAAGACACAACAAGAGAAACACAAGTGGGGGAGTGGGAGAGGGAGAAGCAGGTTTCCTATTGAGCAGGGAGCCTAATGCAGGGCTTGATCCCAGGTCCTTGGGACCATGACCTGAGCTGAAGGCAGACACTTAATGCCTGAGCCATGTAGACACCCCTCACCACTGTTCTGTCACTGAATTCCTCTCTTTGGTAAGAACACAGTTACTATTTTATATAAAAAAAGGAAAATTATAATAAATTGAATCAACTCCAAATTTACAGACATCAAAGATTATGTACATTTATTGTCTTATTATATACCACTAATTCATCTTTAATTGGTGTTGCATATATATGGTTTATAATTCCTATGTTTTATAACTGATAATTTGACAATATGATATACCAAAATTCATTTCCATACATGTTAAATCAATGATATATATCTATACACATGCACACTACATTCAGCAACAAACAGAATCCTTAGTATTTTTGAAGATCTATAAAATCTATATGATAGAGAAAAAAATCAAGAAAATGAGATGTAAGACCTATAGCATTGCATAAATATATTCATTCCCCCTTATTACAAGTCATTTAAAAAGTCTTAAATAAATGTAAATAAATAGGAAGTTGTTTCTAAGAAAATTAATGTCATTATTATATTGGTTTTTCTAAAACTGATCTGTAGATAAGTACAATTTCAAACAAAATCACAACGTTTGAGGGAAAGATAAGAAGATCATTCTAAATTTATTATGAAGAGCAAAGACTAAGATACCCCAAGAAACTGTGGTGATAAAAACAATATACTGGTGGTATCTCTGGGGTAATGTTATATTGCTTGGCCTGGGTTCTAAATATACATATGTTAAATATATTTTTGTGCTTTAAGTCTTTCAGGTGTTTGCCAAGTTTTCTTTATATTTCAGTACTGTTTAAATATGTTTTTCTCATTTACAGCTGAAAAGAAAGTTGTAATGAATAATTTCTAGACTAATTTCCAATACTTAGACAAAATTCATTATGTTTCTTTAGACTTGTGCTCCATTTTTTCCTTCATCCTCTGAATTGGTAAATCCTTAACTCTAGAATACACTGATCTGTAGGTTCAGCGCTGGTTGTCTCAAAACTTTATCAATCCAATTTTATCTCCAAAGATGATTCCTCCACATTTTAAATTATGGCTTTATAGAAATTCTGAATGGATATAAAAATAGTAATATTGATTGGGTATGGGAAGAACATGATGTAAAATTTACAATAATGCAGTCTAAACTGAAACAGTGTCCACAGATTAGAAATATGACATTTTGATGCAATGCAGCTGAGAGTGAGAGAACTAATATTTCATTGTACTTCTTCTGGAAAAAAGTCATCAAATCACATATTGAATCCTTTTGTCCATTTACTTTAGACTATGATGACTATACCTGTGTAGTCTAAAACATTTCTTTTAGGTCCTGGGCATATTTGTACTATGACTTTTTTTTTTTTTTAAGTTTTTTAGTACTGACATCTTTTTGCCTACATTTATTAATATTTTAGTGAAAATTTATAATAACAATATTGGAGGCAATTTAAAAAATGGTATTCTAATCCAGTGCCTTCATGAAAATTCCAAAGTTACATTTTCATGTTTCTCCACCATATTTTTAAAATAATATTAACTACATTAAAATGCTTTAAATTGTTGTGCAAAAGCTCTTTTAACTTGATGAAGTCCCAATATTTCATTTTTGCCTTTGTTATCCCTGCCTTTGGAGACATATCTAAGAAGAAGTTGCTACAGCCAAGGTCACAGAGCTTTCTGCCTGTGTTCTCCTTCTAGGATTTTGATGGATTCCTCTCTCACATTTAGGTCTTTCGTCTATTGTTGAGTCTGCTTTTCTGTATGGTGTAAGAAAATGATTCAGTTTCATTCTTCTGCACATGGCTGTCTAATTTTCCTAACACCATTTGTTGAAGATACAAATCAAAACCACAATGAGATACCATCTTACCCCTGTCAGACTGGCTAAAATTAACAAGTCATAAAACAACAGGTGTTGGAGAGGATACAGAGGAAGGGGAATCCTCTTATACTGTTTGTGGGAATGCAAGTTGGTACAGCCACTCTGGAAAATGGGAGTTCCCTCAAAAAATTGAAAATAAAACTACCCTATGACCCAGAAATTGCACTGCAAGATTTTTAGCCCAAGGATACAACTGTAGTGGTCCAAGGGGACAGCTGCACTGCAATGTTTATAGCAACAATGTCCACAATAGCCAAACTATGGAACAAGCCCATATATCCATCAACAGATGAATGGATAAAAAGGATGTGGTATATATACAATGGAATATTATTCATCCATCAAAATTTGAAATCTTGCTATTTGCAATGATGTGGAAGGAACTGGAGAGTATTATGCTAAACAAAATAAGTCAATCAGAGAAAGACTCTTATCATATGATGTCACTTATATGTGGAATTTAAGAAACAAAACAGAAGGTCATAGGAGAAGGGAGGGAAAATAAAACAAAATGAAATCAGAGAGGGAGACAAGCCATTAAAGACATTTAATCATAGGAAGAAACTGAAGGTTGCTGAAGGGGAAGAAGGTGGATGAATGGGGTAACTGGGTGATGGACATTAAGGAAGGCATGTGATGTAATGAGCACTGAGTATTATATAAGACTGATGAGTCATGGAACTCTACCTCTGAAACTAATAATACACTCTATGTTCATTAATTGGATTAAAATTAAAATTAAAATTAAATTAAATTATACACCTTAAATTGAATATGAATCTGAAGGGTAAATCCTTTAATATAGTGTATTTATTATATACACCGAATCAGTTGTTACATCGCAACTACTCATTTCTATAATTCTCCATATCTAAACCTCTTTAAAAAAAAAATCTTACTTTTCTTATACATTATCCTTGGTCAATTCCTATTGTAGATATATCTATCTATCTATCTATCTATCATCTGTCTATCTATCAATAGATATCTATTTATATCTATCTATTGATAGATAGATTTAAAATCCACAGGTTTAAGTATTTTACATTTTTATTAGCCTAAATGGATATTAAGCTAATACATACATATACATGTATGTATGTGTGAATGCATTTATAGCTATGTGTTTCCTCTCCTCCAATTGTCTTTTGATCTTTATTTGGTAATAAAGGTTTAAATGTAATGTGAAATAATACAGGAAGTTCTCATGTAAAATAATCACAACCCAAACACCATGTAGGGGAAAAAATGGTGGTACATTTTTGTATTTTAAAGGGCAAATTTTGAAAGAAGAACATTTGATTAGATTTTTGTAATTATAAAAACCAATGATTAGATTCACTTCACTCCCCACATTACTTTTGAGTAAATAGAGACATTCATAACAGAAAGAGTGTGTCTATACATTAGTTCATTAATTTTAAATTTCTATAGGAGAAAATGGATTTTATCACTAACATATTTAAAGTAAAATAAAGGAAAGGAAAAGAAATTAAAGTAAAGTAAAGTAAAATGTATATTTTAATCTAATTTGAAGAAAAAATACAAAGAAAGAACATATGGCTGTTTCATAATGTAGACTACTTGGTGTAACTTGAAAGGAATTCTCAAAATACATAATGAACTCAAGCAATAACTAAAGTTTAGTAGTTATGAATAGTCTTGTTAATTTTATTTATTTTTATTTTTTTAAAGATTTTATTTATTTATTTGACAGACAGAGATCACAAGTAGGCAGAGAGGCAGGCAGAGAGAGAGGAGGAAGCAGGCTCCCTGCTGAGCAGAGAGCCCGATGTGGGGCTCGATCCCAGGACCATGGGATCTTGACCTGAGCTGAAGGCAGAGGCTTTAACCCACTAAGCCACCCAGGTGCCCCTAGTCTTGTTAATTTTATAATAAGAATGTTAGATGCCAAAATAAAATTAACTTATTAGTCCTTTAAAAAGATCACTTAGTAGTAATTTCAATTGAAATTTACCTCTGAATGACTTCTAGCCAGAATGAAGACATAAGAAAGAAAAGAGTAAGAAATAAGTGAAGGGGGTATATAAAACTGAAAATACCATTAATAACTTAATTTTAAAGTATCTGTCCTTCATAATTTGTATTTAAATTCACTTATAAGAAATTCAAAGTGAAGATATTATTTTTGGTGTACTTCACCATATTTTATGATACTCAGCTATTAATAGGCATTTCAGCAAGATATTGTTTTAATTTAATCAGAACACAAGTTATTGGGGGAGGAGTCAAAATGGTGGAGAAGTAGTAGGCTGAGACTACATCAGGTAGAAGGAAATCTGCTAGATAGCTTATCAATCCATTGCAAACACCTACAAATCCAACAGGAGATGTAAGAGAAGAAGAGCAACAATTCTAGAAACAGAAAATCGACCACTTTCTGAAAGGTAGGACCAGCAGAGAAGTGACTCCAAAGCGGCAGAAAGATAGACCTCGGGGTGAGAGGCTGGATCCCGGCAAGCAGTGGAGCAACGGAGCACAAAATCAGGACTTTTAAAAATCTGCTCCACTGAGGGACATTGCTCCAGAGGCTAAACCAGGGTGAAGCCCACGTGGAGCCAGCGTGGCCCCAGGTCCCTTGAGGTCACAGAGGTTCAGTGGCATCTGAGTGTCACAGAGCTCACAGGTATTAGAGTTGGGAAACTTGCTACAGAGACAAAGCAGAGGAGTGAGCTCTCAGCTCGGGTTACCTTGAACAGGTCACAGGCTGGGTGAGCTTGGAGTGCACCTGGAGGCCAAGGAGATGGGAGCGATTGAGGGCTTTTCTTCAAGCACGGCCAGAGGCCAGGGAGACGGGAGTGATTGAGTGTTTTTCTCTGAGGGTGCACTGAGGAATGGGGTCCCGAGCTCTCGGCTCCTCTAGGACATAGATTGGGAGGCTGCGATTATCATTCCCATCCTCAGGAACTCTACGTAAAGCGTTAAGGGAACAAAAGCTCCCAAAAGCAATCCCAAGCAGATTACTTAGCCTGGCCCATGGTAAGGGTGGGGCAATCCTGCCTCAGGCAAAGACACTTGAGAATCACTACAACAGGTCCCTCCCCCAAAAGATCAACAAGAAATCCAGCTAAGACCTAGTTCACTAACCAAGGAGAACAGCGGAATTATAGAGGAGGAGAAAGCAAAGCCTGGAATCCATGGCGTTCTCCCCATGATTCTTTACTCTTGCAGTAAATTATTTTTTTTTCTCTTCTGCTAATTTTTTTTTAACTTTTAACCTTTCCTCTTTAAACATTTTTTAACTCGTTTATCTTAACAATACCTTTCAAAAAAAATAATAATTTTTAACCCTCTTTATTATAGTCATATTTTATCCTACATTGTATCAAACTTTATTTTTTGTATACACATAGGGTTTTTATTTCTAAAAAATTTGGGGTACAACTTCTCCTAATAGATCAAAATATAACCTAAGTCTAGCTCTGGGCTTGTTCTAGTCTCCAACCCGAGCAAATTTTCTCCACTTTCTTTTTCTATATTCTCCCAACTAACTTACTTTATCAACTCCTTTTTTATAAATTAAATTTTTTTTTTCTCATCTTTATAGGCATATCCCATCCTTTTGTTGTGTCTGCCCTTATATATGCTTTTCATTCTTTAAAATTTTGGGAGGTAGTTTCTTCTAAAAGAACAAAATACTACCAAAATTAAGTGGGTGACCCTGTTCTAGTCACCAGTCATAAATATAAATATATATATATATATATATAATATAATATATATAAATATTATATATATATATTATATATATATATACTTTTTCTATATTTGTTTTCTTTTTTTAACTTTTTTTTTTTTTCTGAACTTCTTTTTATCCCCTTTCTTCCTCCCACAATTTGGGGACACTTCTGATTTGATTAAAACACATTTTTCCTGTGGTCTTTGCCACCCTTTTAGTATTTTACTTGTTTCTTCATATATTCTTATCTGGGCAAAATGACAAGGTGGAAAAACTTACCACAAACAAAAAGAATAAGAGACAGTACCAAAGGCTAGAGACCTAATCCATATGGACATTGGTAATATGTCAGATCTAGAGTTCAGAATGACGATTCTCAAGGTTCTAGCTGGGCTTGAAAAAGGCATTTAAGATATTAGAGAAACACTCTTCAGAGAAATAAAAGCCCTTTCTGGAGAAATAAAATAACTAAAATCTAACCAAGTTGAAATAAAAAAAAAAAGCTATTAATGAGGTGCAATAAAAAATGGAGGCTCTTACTGCTAGGATAAATGAAGCAGAGGAAAGAATTAGTGATACAGCACACCAAATGACAGAGAATAAAGAAGCAGAGCAAAAGAGAGACAAACAAATATTGGACCATGAGGAGAGAATCTAAGAGATAAGTGACACCATAAGATGAAACAACATTAGAATAATTGGGATTCCAGAAGAAGAAGCAAGAGACAGGGGAGCAGACGGTATATTAGAGAGAATTACTGTAGATAATTTCCCTAATATGGCAAAAGGAACAAGCATCAAAATCTAAGAGATGTAGAGAACACCCCTCAAAATCAATAAGAATAGGTCCACACCCCATCACATGATAGTAAAATTTACAAATCTTAATGACAAAGAGAAAATCCTGAAAGAAAATCCCTGGAAAAGAAGTCTGTAACATACAATGGTAAATATATCAGATTGGCAGCAGACTTATCCACAGAAACCTGCAGGCCAGAAAGAGCTGGCATGATATATTCTGAGCACTAAATGAGAAAAACATGCAGCCAAGAATATTATATCCATCTAGGCTATCATTGAAAATAGAAGGAGAGATTAAAAGCTTCCAGGACAAACAAAAACTGAAAGAATTTACAAACACCAAACCAGCTCTACAGGAAATATTGAAAGGGGTCCTCTAAGCAAAGAGAGACCCTAAAAGTAGTAGATCAGAAAGGAACAGAGACAATATGCAGTAACAGTCACCTTACAGGCAATACAATGGCATCAAATTCACATCTCTCAATAGTGACCCTGAATATAAATGGGCTAAAGGCCCCAATCAAAAGACACAGGGTATCAGAAGGGAAAAGAAAACAAACAAACAAACAAACAAAAAACAACAACAACAACCAAACAATATGCTGCCTAAAAGAAAAGCATTTTAGACCCAAAGACACCTCCAGATTTAAAGTGAGGGGGTGGAAAAGAATTTACAATGCTAATGGACATCAGAAGAGAGCTGGGGTGACAATCCTTATATCAGAACAATTAGATTTTAAGCCAAAGACTGTAATAAGAGATGAGGAAGGACACTATATCATAATCAAAGGGTCTGTCCAACAAGAAGATCTAACAATTTTAAATATCTATGCCCCTAACATGGGAGCAGCCAACTATATAAACCAATTAATAACAAAATCAAAGAAACACATCAACAAAAATACAATAATAGTAGGGGACTTTAACACTCCCCTCACTGAAATGGACAGATCATCCAAGCAAAAGATCAACAAGGAAATAAAGGCCTTAAATGACACACTGGACCAGATGGACATCACAGATCTATTCAGAACATTTCATCCCAAAGCAACAGAATACACATTCTTCTCTAGTGCCCATGGAACATTCTCCAGAATAGATCACATCCTGGGTCCTAAATCAGGTCTCAACCGGTATCAAAAGATTGGGATCATTCCCTGCATATTTTCAGACCACAATGCTCTGAAGCTAGAACTCAATCACAAGAGGAAATTTGGAAAGAACCCAATACATGGAGACTAAACAGCATCCTTCTAAAGAATGAATGGGTCAACCAGGAAATTAAAGAAGAATTGAAAAAATTCATGGAAACAAATGATAATGAAAATACAACGGTTCAAAATCTGTGGGATACAACAAAGGCAGTCCTGAGAGGAAAATATATAGCGGTACAAGCCTTTCTCAAGAAACAAGAAAGGTTTCAGGTACACAACCTAACCCTACACCTAAAGGAGCTGGAGAAAAAACAACAAAGAAAGTCTAAACCCAGCAGGAGAAGAGAAATCATAAAGATCAGAGCAGAATCAATGAAATAGTAACCAAAAAAACAATAGAACAAATCAATGAAACTAGGAGCTGGTTCTTTGAAAGAATTAGTAAGATTGATAAATCCTTGGCCAGACTTATCAAAAAGAAAAGAGAAAGAACCTAGATAAATAAAATCTTGAATGAAAGAGGAGAGATCACAACCAACACCAAAGAAATACAAACAATTATAAAAACATACTATGAGCAATTCTACACCAAAAAATTCGACAGACTGGAAGAAATGGATACATTCCTAGAGACATATAAACTACCACAACTGAACCAGGAAGAAATAGAGAACCTGAACAGACCCATAACCAATAAGGAGATTGAAATAGTCATCAAAAATCTCCAAACAAACAAACCCAGGGCCAGACAGCTTCCCAGGGGAATTCTACCAAACATTTAAAGAAGAATTAATTCCTATTCTCCTGAAACTGTTCCAAAAAAATAGAAACGGAAAGAAAACTTCCAAACTCATTTTATGAGGCCAGCATCACTTTGATCCCAAAACCAGACAAGGATCCCATCAAAAAAGAGAATTACAGACCAATATCCTTGATGAACACAGATGCAAAATTCTCACCCAAATACTAGCCAATATGATCCAACAGTACACTAAAAGGATTATTCACCCCGACCAAGTGGGATTTATTCCACGGCTGTAGATTGGTTCAACATCCGCAAATCAATCAAGGTGATACAATACATTAATAAAAGAAAGAACAAGAACCATAAGATACTCTCAAGAGATGCTGAAAAAGCATTTGACAAAGTACAGCATCCCTTCCTGATCAAAACCCTTCAAAGTGTAGGGATAGAGGGCACATACCTCAATATCATCAAAGCCATCTATGAAAAACCCACCACAAATATCATTCTCAATGGAGGAAAACTGAAAGCTTTTCTGCTAAGGTCTGCAACACAGCAGGGATGTCCGTTATAATCACTGCTATTCAACATAGTACTAGAAGTCTTAGCCTCAGCAATCAGACAACAAAAAAAGAAATTAAATGCATCCAAATCGGCAAAGAAGAAGTCAAACTATCACTCTTTGCAGATGATATGATACTATATGTAGAAAACCCAAAAGGCTCCACTCCAAAACTGCTAGAGCTTGTACAGGAATTCAGTAAAGTGTCAGGATATAAAATCAATGCACAGAAATCTGTTGCATTTCTTTACACCAACAACTAGACAGAAGAAAGAGAAATTAAGGAGTCAATCCCATTTACAATTGCACCCAAAACCATAAGATATCTAGGAATAAACCTAACCAAAGAGGCAAAGAATCTATACTCAGAAAACTATAAGGTACTTGTGAAAGAAATTGAGGAAGACACAAAGAAATGGAAAAATGTTCCATGCTCCTGGATTGGAAGAGCAAATATTGTGAAAATGTCTATGCTACCTAAAGCAATCTACACATTTAATGCAATCCCTATCAAAATCCCATCCGTTTTTGTTTTTTTTTTCCCCCAAAGAAATGGAACAAATAATCCTAAAATGTATGTGGAACTAGAAAAGACCTCAAATAGCCAAAGGAATATTGAAAAAGAAAGCAAAAGTTGGTGGCATCACAATCCGGACTTCGAGCTCTATTACAAAGCTGTCATCATCAAGACAGTATGGTACTGGCACAAAAAAAGACACATAGATTGATGGAACAGAGTAGAGAGCCCAGAAATAGACCCTCCACTCCCTCCTGCTTCAACAAATCAGGAAAGAATGTCCATTGGAAAAAAGATAGCCTCTTCAACAAATGGTGTTGGGAAAATCGGACAGTCACATGCCAAAAAGTGAAATTGGACCATTTCCTTCTACCACACATGAAAATAGACTCAAAATGGATGAAAGACCTCAGTGTGAGAAAGGAATCCAAAATCCTTGAGAACACAGGCAACAACCTCTTCGACCTCAGCCGCAGCAACTTCTTTGTAGGAACGTCGCCAAAGCCAAGGGAGGCAAGGGCAAAAATGAACTAGTGTGATTTTTTTTAAGATCAAAAGCTTTTGCACAGCAAAGGAAACAGTTAACAAAACCAAAAGACAACTGACAGAATGGGAGAAGTTATTTGCAAATGACATATCAGATAAAGGGCTAGTATCCAAAATCTATAAATAGCTTAGCAAACTCAACACCCAAAGAACCAATAATCCAATCAAGAAATGGACAGAGGACATGAGCAGACATTTCTGCAAAGAAGACATTCAGATGGTCAATAGACACATGAAAAAATGCTTCACATCACTCGGCATCAGGGAAATACAAATCAAAACCACAATGAGATACCATCTCACACCAGTCAGAATGGCTAAAATTAACAAGTCAGGAAATGACAGTTGCTGGCTATACTGTTGGTGGGAAGGCAAGCTGGTGCAACCACTCTGGAAAACAGCATGGAGATTCCTCAAAAAGCTGAAAATAGAGTTACCCTCTGACCCAGCAATTGCACTATTGGGTATTTACCCTAAAGATACAAATGTAATGATCTGAAGGGACACATGCACCTGAATGTTTATAGCAGCAATGTCCACAGTAGCCAAACTATAAAAAGATCCTAGATGCCCATCAACAGATGAATGGATAATGAAGATTTGGTATATATATACAATGGAATACTATGCAGCCATCAGAAGAAATGAAATCTTGCCATTTGCGATGACATGGATGGAACTAGAGGGTATTATGCTTAGCAAAACAAGTCAATTGGAGAAAGACAACTATCATATGATCTCCCTAATATGTGGAAGTGGAGATGCAACTTTGGGGGTTTGGGGGTAGGAAAAGTATACATGAAAGATGGGATCGGGAGGGAGACAAACCATAAGAGACTCTTAACCTCACAAAACAAACTGAGGGTTGCTGGGGGGAGGTTGTTCGGGAGAGCATGGTGTGGTTATGGACATTGGAGAGGGCATGTTCTATGGTGAGTGCTGTGAAGTGTGTAAACCATACTATTCACAGACCTGTATGCCTGGGGATTAAAATACTTTATATGTTTATAAAAAAAAATTAAAAAAATTAGTAAAAAAAAGAACACAAGTTATTGTATCTATCTTGTTTTCATAAAGAGGGTACATTTTTTCAGCTATATTAACAGCCTCTATGTCATCTTTTTTCTTCCTTTCTTTTTCTTTTTTTTTTTCCAATTTTTATTTAAAGTCTAGTTGGTTAACATACACTGTAATATTGGTTTCAGGAGAGGAATTTAGTGATACATAACTTACATATAACACCCAGTGCTCAACCACAAGTGCCATACTTAATACCCATCACCTATTTAGTCCATTTTAAAGAACTCTATAACTTGAACCATGGGAGTAAAATTGAGATGGCCTTACAATTTAATGCATTAAAACTCATCCTCAAATTATATTTTTTAATAACTGCCAATTTTTTTATTCACATAATATCTTTTTATAGTCTTATACCTCTGATACTTTTTATGCAGTTTTTTAATATTCTGTTTTCATTTAATGATCATTTCTTTCAGTAAAGGACTCAATTTGGTACTCACAATTTGAGTTAGTGTGACACTTTCCTTTGAAGTAATTTCCTAATCATTCATTAAAAATTATTGGTATTCCAAAATTATATAAAGAAATAATAAAATGAAATAAAAATTATGGACATTCCACATGTAGAACTGCAGTCTATCCAATTAACTATTAAAATCTACCTATAGTGGGGCTTGTGTTTTTTTGTTGTTGTTGTTTGTTTGTTTCTGCCTCTTTCTCTGAGGATGTTTAAATGGTACCTTGAATTTGCTGACCACCAGCATGGTCTCTTGACTTTATTCATTTTACAGACATTTGGTTTGCATATTCCTTGAGGGAAAGGGATGTGTCTTATTCTTACTTTATTTATCTTTATTTTTCCTAAAGTTTTATTAATTCTAGTTAGTAAATACAGAATGTAATATTGGTTTCAGTAGAATTTAGTGATTCATCACTTACGTAAAATACCTAGTGCTCATCACAAGTCCCTTCCTTAACACTCAACCTCCATTTAGCCCGTCCCTCACTAAACCCCCTCCATCAACCCTGTTTGTTCTCTATCTCTCATAGTTTGCTTCCCTTGCCCTTTTTTCAGCTTCCCATATGTTCATCTCTTTTGTTTCTTAAATTCCATATATGAGTGAAATCATATGGTGTTTGTCTTTCTGTGACTGACTTATTTTGCTTAGCATAATACAGTGTAGTTCCATCCATATTGTTGCAAATGGCAAGATTTCATTCTCTTTGATGGCTGAGTTTTATATATATATATATATATATATATATATATAGAGAGAGAGAGAGAGAGATAAAGAAGAGGTGATATAGATAGATATAATATATATCTTATACATAAAAGGTGATAGATATAATATATATTATATCTTATACATAAATAAAAGGTGATATATATATATCACCTCTTCTTTATCCATATGTGATATAGATATAATATAGATACATATCTTATATCTTATGTATTATATTATATATTATATATTTATATATATGTGTGTGTGTATATATATCTACATATATATAGGTGATATATATGTATATGTATATATTACCTCTTCTTTACCCATTCATCAGTTGATGGACTCTTGAGCTGTTTCTTTAATTTGGCTATTATAGATAATGTTGCTATAAACATCAAGGTGCATTTGTCCCTGTAGGTAACAGTTTTAATAAGCAAAAGAGACTTATATAGGAGGCTTGTCTTGGGTAGCAACAAGAAAAATGGGTCCCCGCACCCACATGCCAAATCTTAAAATCTTATATAAAGACTTTAACTGGTTTTAGTCACATAAACTATCAACACAGCATTATTATCTCAAGGCTATGTTCTTGGAGAAGCCTCTGAGAGCAGCCAAGGCAAGTGGAACCCAGTGACCTGGGATGGGAGGGGTTGACACTTGCAGTTTCTCAGTCCATCTCACATGTCGACCAGTGGTCGTGTCTTTTCGATGATATTCCCCAACATAAGATTGGGGAAAGAAATTACAGTAAACTTTGTTGTCACACCTACTTAATGTATATTAAGTATAACAACTAACACACAGTTCAGCCCATGGATAATTAAATCCTTTTCCTCTTCATCCTTCCATTTATAACAAGGATAAGTAGTTGGGGTTATTATATTTTTCTTTTGCATGTGACACACTAAAGGAATGTTTTCATTTAGGTTTATTTAGATAAAATATCCAGTAGTGTCTTTAAAATATAACAGAGCTCTGCTACTAGTTTTTGTTGTTGTTGTTGTTGTTGTTAAGGATTTTATTTATTTGAGAAAGAGAGAGAGAATAATAGCTTGAGCAAGGTGGAGGGAGAGGGAGAAGCAGACTCCACATTGAGCACAGAGTTTCATGCTAGGCTCAATCCCAGGACCACAGGATCTTGACTTGAGCCTAAGGCGATGCTTAACCAATTGAACCACCCAGGCATCCCTGTTCTTAGGGTTTTAATGAAGAGGTACATTGAAACAATGTGGGTATGAATATCTTAGTCATACGAAGAAAAAATGATCCATCATGTCATTATGCCAGGAAATTTGCTGGTCAATGGTGATACAGGATGTGAGCATGAATCCTGAGATACCCTGGATGAGCTACAGTCCTTGCCTTCCTTGAGAATAGGTTTTAATGGGGGAACATTCTGTTGTGGTTGGAGCAGAGATAGACAAGGGAGTTGGAGAGTTAGAAATCAGCATTTCAGGAACTTTTTATATCATATCAGAACTTTTGAAATTCATCCTAAATACACTGGGAGCTGTTGAGTGGTAAAAACAACAACAACAACAACAAACAAAAACAAAAAAGAGAACAGCTTTAGATACCTATTTCTGAAAGTCCCTGACTTGCAACTGGGTTGGATTGGAGCTTTTCTGTAGGTATGAGGATCAGTTATGGCTGTTCTAGAAATCTGGGTCAGAAACCGGTTTGCTAACAGTGAAAATGGAAATAAGTTGATGTATTTAAAATAAATATTGGAAGTAGAAATGATAGGATTTCCCCTAAAAATACCTTAGGCTCAAGACACTTTGGATCTTGTATAGCTCTCAGGATTTATAGTTCCTTTGCTGTCATCCAGACAAGAATTTTTAGGTATTCTTGTTTGTGTGTGTGTGTGTGTGTGTGTGTGTGTGTGTGTGTGTGTAGCATATATTTTGTGTATCTATCTATGTATTTATATATCTTGTTGCCTAGAGAATTTTTAGTCATATTCTAGGACTGAGCTTATAATAAGTTCCTTTCTGAAGTATTCTCTGGTGCTTGAAACTAAGTTAGGTCTCTGTGCTGTGCAATTCATATGTATTCCATAATTCTCACAAATCTTTCGGTGGGTACTAACAGTCCACAAACTGAAGCGTGGATGAAATAGATTTTATTTGTATACTGAACTAAATTTTTTCAGCCCTCATTCCATGAAAATTACAGAAATTTTACCTAGTTTGGTATGAGACTTACCTCCTCTTTCACTTGGAGCTGTATCTTTATTTCCAGGGATGGAAGTGGGAACTAGACATCTTGTACCAAATGTTATTTGTCTGTGATCTTCTGAGCTATCTATTTTTACTCTATTCCCCATTGTCAGACCACAAAGTTCATTGTGGAGATAATAAGAGCTAGCACTCATAGAATGCTTACCTTGTGATAAGTAACAGTTCTAAGCTGGCTTTTTAAAAAATTTCAAATATTAAATCACTGAATCCTCATAACATCCTCATAAGGTAGCTGCTATTTAGTAGTTTCATTTTCAACTGAGAATACTAAAACATAAAGAAATTTAAAATGACTTGTTAAGGTTCACACAGCATATGATTAATGGAGCCAGATTTGTTAAGCATTCTAGCCTCAGAATCTATAATCTCATCCTCTACAATTATTGTCCCTAAACCCCAATCAGCTGTGATAGCTATTTTGCTAATTTAATGCTCCTTTAGGTACCTTGAAAATTCTTCCATTTCCAGAACGTGCCGTGAGTTTCTAAAGCTCCTTCTTGCTTTAGCTAGTTCTCTTTTGCCACCACCAACCATTCAATAGGGCCCTGTTCAGCAATATCTTTTATTTAGAATCTGAAAAATCCATTAAAGTCCAAGGTTTTGTTCCATCTACATCTGACCAGATATGCATGCACGCAAACACACACACAGAGGTGAGCATATTGGAAACTGCTACTGACTATAGGCAGTCCTAAGCTTAGGAATCCTTTTATGGAAAAGGTCTCCTGGCTTCCCCTTATCTCCCAAAGTTCAAAATATTCAGCATGTAATCTAATAATGATTTTCAAATCTGGATAGAGCGGTAAAGAAAAAAAGAAATTGGAAGGCCAAGGATCTCTTTTTGTATGTAGAAATATTCTCCCCCTGTATAATGAAGGAAAAATAAAAATCAATCACCCTTGTTGAGTTGGTTCTTGTGCAGGCAATGAACTTTTTCTCCTCAGTTTTTAGCAATGAATTGTTTCTCAGTTGTGAAACATCATTTAGGGACCTATGAATTTTTTTATAACAATACAGAAAGTCTTGAACTTGATTTACAAATAGAGTAGCACAGGAATGAATGGGCATCTTCCTGAATTACTCCCCATAAGGGAACATGTTGAAAACTAGAAATAAAGATGAGCCTAAATACTTGTCATCACTGAGCACCATTTTGAACTTAACAGCTTATTACCCTCAAAAAAGAAACGCCAAGAAAAAGGTCGAGGCACTGTGTAACAATAGGTAAAAGAAGACATGGCATTGAACCTAGAAATGAGTCTTCAACTCCTAATATGCTTATGTACTCTCATTTAGAGCACCACTAATTTGACAGAGCCACCAAGTTATGTGTTTTGTAAATATTATCCTATATAATTGTCAAAAAGCAACCCAGATATGGCAATTAAAACAATTAAAGTCTGATTAAAACAAATTCTGTCTTATTCAAACTGAGACTCAGAAAGATTACATGTATAATCTATTGTTATTTGGGAATCAAGAGAACTAAGATTCATATTTGACACATTTCTGACATACTCTTTTGTTGTCTTCTGCATTTATTTTTGGATGAAAACTTTTTGATAGCTTCCTGATAAGATGAATATTTTCTGATTTTTCTATAAAAATGAAAATAAAACTGTCTCTATCATTTTATTCAACATTTGATTTTTATCAATTTGTCTTCATAATTCATTTTTGTCTCCATAAGTCATAATTGGTAAATGTCTAGGAATGTTGTCAAATTGTTATGAAATGTTTAGGAGTGTTGTAGGGGAATAAAACAACAACAACAACAACAAAAAAAAAACAAGCTCCTTTCAAATGTCAGTTATAAGATCGCAGGCATTTCAAGGTTTCTCATGCAATGGCACATCTTAAAAAATGCTTGAATTCATTAGCAGTTTGTTGTCAGTGTTTTTAAGGCACTGTTTTAGAGTCTTGTCTAAGCTCTATCAATGCTGGAATTTCATGTAGCATCAGGAAGAAATTTGAATCTGTTTTTCCAGCATGTTTATTTGATTTATTCCTCTTTACAATTGGATTATCAAATAATCCAAGAAATTTTTTTTAGTGTTTTTTTTTTTAAATATGTCTCTTCCACTTAATATGTTACTACTTTTGATCTAACCTGGTTTATATAAGTGATTTGTTTGATTTTAAAATATCTATTGATGCCATTGCTTGTCTTTATCACTTCTGTTTTCAATTTTAAATATTAATATTCTCTCAATTTTATATGCAATTTTTAAGTGCCTGTTATTTTTTATAATGAACAAATCAGTAGTTTACAAGTTCCTATTTTTTTGAGGTGTTCCAAAATATTTTTGCTATGGCATGCTTTTGATTCAAATTTTCTTTAGCTGAATACTAAAAATGCCACTCTGCACAAAATGAAGGGTAATAGAGGGAAAATTGTAATAGAAAGATGTAATATTCTTAACCAAAATACATTTAAATATCTTAATTTAACAACTTTCATAAAGGCATATAATCATGAGAACATATTGCTAAGCCCCCTCCTAAGACCTTTGAAGGTACTGTGTAAGTGAGAAACCTAAAATTCAGGCTTCTTTAAATTAGTCTTTATTCACTTTAAGATGGTGTCTCTGCCTAGGGTTTTTCTCATTGCATGCCATTCCTTCTTCTGTAAGGATTCTTTCTTTTCATGTGTCTCTTAGCCATTGTATGTCTTCTTTGGATAAATGTCTGTTCATGTCTTCTGCCCATTTTTTGACATGATTATCTGTTTTGTGTGTGTTGAGATTGAGGAGTTATTTATAGATCTTGGATATCAGCCCTTTGTCTGTGCTGACATTTGCAAATATTTTCTCCCATTCTGTGGGTTGCCTCTTTGTTTTGTTGACTGTTTTCTTTGCTTTGCAGAAGCTTTTGATCTTGATGAAGTCCCCAAAGGTCATTTTTGCTTTTGTTTCCTTTGCCTTTGGGACATATCTTGAAAGAAGTTGCTGTGGCTGATATTGAAGAGGTTACTGACTGTGTTCTCTAGGATTCTGATGGATTCCTGCCTCATGTTAAGGTCTTTTATCTATTTTGAGTTTATCTTTGTGTATGGTGTAAAAGAATAGTTGAGTTTCATTCTTCTACAGAGAGCTGTTCAATTTTCCCAGCACCATTTATTGAAGAGACTGCCTTTTCTCCACTGTATATTGTTTCCTGCTTTGTCAAAGATTATTTGGCCATAGAGTTGCAGGTCCATATCTGGGCTATCTACTCTGTTCCACTGGTCTATGTGTCTGTTTTTGTACCAGTACCATGCTGTCTTGGTGTCCCAGCTTTGTAGTAAATCTTGAAATCAGGCAACATGATGCCCCCAGTTTTGTTTCTCTTTTTCAACATTTCCTTAGCAATTTGGGGTCTCTTCTGATTCCATAAAAATTTTAGGATTGTTTGTCCCAGTTCTTCAAAGAATGCCAGTAAAATTTTGATCAGAATGACATTGAAAGTATAGATTGCTCTGGGCAGTATAGACATTTTAACAATGTTTATTCTTCCAATCCATGAGCATGGAATGGTCTTCCATCTTTTTGTGTCTTCTTCAATTTCTTTCATGAGTGTTCTGTATTTCCTTGAGTTCATCATCACTAGCCATCAGGGAGATTCAAATAAAAACCACATTGAGATACCACCTTACATGAATTAGAATGGCCAAAATTAACAGGACAGCAAACAACATGTGTTGGAAAGGATGTGGAGAAAGAGGAACCCTCTTATACTGTTGGTGGGAATGCAAGTTGGTGCAGCCACTTTGGAGAACAGTGTGGAGATTACTTAAGAAATTAAAAATAGAGCTTCCCTATGATTTTGCAATTGCACTACTGGGTATTTACCCCAAAGATACAGATATAGTGAAAAGAAGGGCCATCTGTACCCCAATCCCCATAGCAGCAATGGCCACAGTTGCCAAACTGTGGAAAGAACCAAGAAGCCCTTCAACAGATGAATGCATAAAGAAGATGTGGTCCATATATACTATGGAGTATTATGCCTCCATCAGAAAAGATGAATACCCAATTTTTCTATCAACATGGATGGGACTGGAAGAGATTATGCTGAGTGAAATAAGTCAAGCAGAGAGAGTCAATTATCATATGGTTTCACTTATTTGTGGAGCATAAGGAATAACACGGAGGACATGGGGAGATGGAAAGGAGAAGGGAGTTGGGGGAAATCAGAGGGGGAGATGAACCATGAGAGACTGGATTCTGAGGAACTAACTAAGGGTTCTGGAGGGGAGAGGGGTGGAAGGTTGGGTGAGCCTGGTGGTAGGTATTATGGAGGGCACATATTTCATGGAGAACTGGGTGTGGTGCATAAACAATGAATTCTGTTACACTGAAAAGAAATAAATAAAATAAATAAAAAATTTTAAAAAATAATTTTTCTTTTGCCATTTATCTTCTGAATAACAATGACCCTTCACATCCCAATATAGTAGAGACCCAGGTTTTGGTCCTTTTTATTTATTTTTTTTATAACAGAAATCAAATATCCTTTGAAGCAGGATTAATTTGTCCAATTAAAAGTACTCATTTTAAATTCTTTGTAAATAGTTGTGGTCAATTCTGGTGAAGGAGATGTGAGTAGAAGTTACATGAAGCATCAAAGAAGGCTCCTTAAAAGGAGATGAACTTAGTTGTCTTGTGTCTTTAGTACTTTGTTCATTGTTGTCTTAGGATTTAGCCCCATTACTACATTTCTACTGTAGAAACATTATGGCTCTATGTTGAAATGAACTTTGTTTGATTTTGGCTGCCCTTTTTGTAAGGAAATCCCTAAAATGTTTCCTTAGTTGTTGGAACATTGGTACATTTTGCTATGAACTTCCTAGTTATTACTTTCCAATTATCTAGTATTGTTCTCCACCACGTTAAACACTTAATTAATTAATTTATTTATTTATTAATATAACATGAAGGGTGAGGGGGCAGAGGGAGAGGGAGAAATAATCCCAAGTAGTTCTCCATGCTGAGTATGGAGCCTGACATGGAGCTCAGTCTCACCACCCTGAGATCAGACTTGAGCCAAAATTAAGAGTGAGATACTCAGCAGACAGAGTCACCCAGGTGCCTCTTTTCTCTACAAGTTTATATAACTTGATTCTTCCTCTTCAACCCCTAGCTTCATTTTCTTGAATTAGGATGAACATTAGTGAAAACCCTGGAACAAAGCTTTGCTCAGTTCAGCTGACTCTTTTTAGCCATTTCAGTTGTTCACTTTAAAATGGAATTTACATACACCCCTGCTCTCTTTCATTGTCTTTCAGACTCCGTCCAAATGCTTTCTTTCTCAATATATATTTTTTTAATTTTAACAATGGGATTGTATCTCTCATAACATTTTATCAGTATTTCTGTTCATAACAAAGAATGAGATCAAAAGAAACAAGCTAGTTTCATATTAGACTTAGCCATTACAGTTTATTATAAGAATAATCATACATTTTGGATTTAAAATTGATATTTTGTGACATTGTGAAATTGCATATATTATTTAGTTTCTTTCCTCCCAATGATGAAGATGACCAAAATGATGCAGATGATGATAAGGAGATCACATCCTAACAAAATTTATAATTCTGAGTTTTCTCAGTTTTGAATAGGGAAGATAAATGATATAGGACTTGTGGAAATTAAATGAAATTATCATGTAGAACATTTAATATACAATCTAGAATTTTAAATTAGTAAATGATTTTACTATTTAATAGGATGCTTACATTTGTTCATAAAATAAAGTCACAGATGTTAAATCAAGACCACAAAGACTTGGATGCTCTTTCTGAAAGAGATAAATGAAATTGAGCTTCCATCTTTCTGTGGAAAAGATCTTAAGAACAAAGTGAC
Source organism: Lontra canadensis (assembly GCF_010015895.1). Lineage (NCBI taxonomy): Eukaryota > Metazoa > Chordata > Mammalia > Carnivora > Mustelidae > Lontra > Lontra canadensis. The sequence continues at coordinate 74,496,541 of NW_022630995.1, read as the reverse complement.
TAAAAAGCAATTGATTTATTAAATTTTTGCTATGTAGCATACTTCATATGGAATCCTTTACTTCCAAATTCTCAGGTTTTCACTCAGTTGTTCTAATTATGATATCTGAAAAAAAAAAAAGAGAGAGAATATTGCGAATGCAATAAATAAACTTAACATCTATTGTTTAGGGAGTGATGAGTGCAGACTAATGAAAATGTAATAATTTGGTTTGACCACTAATTTGGTTTGAACACTCATCCATAAACAATATATATTTTATTATACCAGTGAATAATATGAGTAAGTATTCAGAATATACTTCTATTTCAAATAATTCTGAAATTTGCAGAATCTCATTCTTAAGCATTTCATCATGAGAAATACATGATTTTGCTTTAGTACATTTAGTTCATTTGACATGTATTCACATATGATATAGTTAGGGTCACTTGTTTGCCCACATATGTTTTATCTTTATTATGTCTACAATATTACCTAACACAGTTTCATACAGATAATAGGTTCAGAGTGAATATTTTTGAAAGCATAAATAATTTATTTTAGTTATTTATCCATGACACTTATACAGACACCACCAGAACCACTATATCTGTGACAATGAGTAAACAGTAAAATAAAAGTTAGAGTTTTAGTCTCTTTTAGAGTTTGTGTATGATTTCTCTCTATACTTCTAGCACTTTGAAGTTTACTACAAAATCTAGTGATAAACTTTTATAACATTGAAGAAACCTATACTAAAACCAAATTTATGTACTCTTTCTTTTATTATTATTTGATCAATAAAATGCATAGTAGAAATGGGAAAATATACTTGCTTAGTTTACAACTTAAGAAAGACATTTATTTTTAAGAATCTAGATAGACAATTTGTATTTAAAACTAGGAATTCTTTAAATCATATTCAATTAACCACATATGATAGTTTGATCAATTACATACATCTTGTGCCACTGATATAGAGTTAAAATATATCTTAGAATTTCTGTGTATTTATTTTACTAATGAACTGCTCAAAGTAATTCTTTTACTTAAGGAAAAAAATGTATCTATTATGAGTATTCAGATATATAATCTTTATAATAATAATATTTTAATGTTAAATTCTAGCATTCAAAGTATAGCACAATGTATGGACACAAAATTATGAATATTATTTTCATAAAAATATTTACCAAGTGTATGAGATTTAAAAATTTTCATATAAGGAAATGGCACTGCTCTATTTACTTCTATATATTTATATACAAAATTAAAATGTATTTTACACCATGTTTAACATTCTTACTAATACCCTCAAGTTGTATAAAGACTTTAATATTTTTGGAGCAACATAAATTTAATCTTTCTAAGTTAAAAAAATACATATATGTATACACACACACACACACACACACACACACATATATATATATATATATATATATATATTCTGTATTCTTCATAGAGGAAAGCATGAACAAATGTATTATTTTAGATTCATAAGACAACTTTTATGTTATTAACTATGCTATTTAAAAAAATTTGAGTTACTATTAGATGCTTATTTGGCCTTCCTTATTTTGGATAGAAAAACTGTTTTTGATTCCTCACTTCACAAATTAGTATTTATTAGATTTTGAATCTTTATAATTGAATGTACCTAATTTTAGTGTGACATAAAATTTTTCATTTCCAAAAAAAAAATACTCCAGAGTATAGATGAAACATACTTTTAATATTCTGAACACAAAGACTTTGCAGATTTGATGGTTTAATATTATTTCGTAACTTTATACCAGTGGGGTGCACTTTTTTCACAATAATATATTTGATATAGTTGTAACAATCAAACTGTTTCACTAAACTAATAGGTACAATGAAACTATATTTGTATCTAGAGATTTGAAACTGGAAAGAATCTTTGACTTTATCCTCAGATCTCTAGCACACAGAGAAACTAAAGCTATTTCTAAAAGGTAGATTGAAGAGATGAAGCAATTACAAGAATGATTCAGGCTAAAGAAATTACCCTGTCATTTTGCAAGAGGAGTTTGGAGCCTAAATTTATATATTCTGATTGTTTAGTTTATCAAATATAATAATACCTAGCTAAACTAAAATCACTTTTTCTCAATATTAAATATTCTTAATTGAAAATATATATTGCCAAGCAAAATTTATTTATAATTCAGAATACGTTTGTTGTATACACACTATTTTTAGTATAACTAGGTAAAGTTATCCTATTAAACTGTGAGATATGAGCCTACCAGTCGTGGCATAAAATAAAAAAAAATGTTTAAATTCATGCTTGAAGTTCAACAATATAGTCTCTTATTTTCATTTAATTTTCAAACATTATACACAAAATCAAATATAAATATTGGTGCTAGATGAGTTATATCTTCAATCTTATTCTCTAATTCTTTACAGAACCCTTGCAGAAATATACCTACCTCCATTACTTAATTATAATCTGTTGGTTGATAAGTCCCACATTTTTTTTCTCCAGTTTAGTTTTCTGCCAGGGAGGAATACCTAAGCACCTACAAGACATCTCAATATGTATGATCACAAAATCCTTCATCTCAATAAATATAAAAACTTCAGATAACATGTTCTCTATCTTCCTTCTAAGTTATCAATTTCAATAAATGGCACCCATCTGAAGCATTCAACCACTCAAACAATATGTTCATGCATTATTCAGAACTCCACCTTCTTTTTCCCTACATTCAGTGTGACTCCTGCTTCTTTCTTGCATAGACAATCCATTCTTTCTGCTTCATCCAGGCAAATTTTGAGTTCCTTTGTTTTCCTTGCCTTTGTTGTAAACTTTTGCTGTGACTATTCTGCTAGGAATATTCTCCTCATCTCTTCCTAACCTATAAGCTAACCCTACTCATCTTAGATTGATCTTATTTTAGACACTACTTCCTCCTAGATGTCATTATTAACCACCGAATGGACTTCTCAGGAAATATGAGCCACTGTAGTGTCCTGTATTGTAATTGCCTTTTTACTTCAGAGTTAGAAGCAATTCCCCCAGTGTTTGCTAAGTTCCTTTATGGCAAGCAACACATCTAGTATGTTCAACATAGAAATTCCCAGTACTCAGCCCAGAACTCAACATAAGTCTTTGTTGAGTAAATGAATTTTAAATCTACAAAAAGTTCAGGATACAGAGAAACACTTTAAAATTATGTGTGAAACATGCATTGGATATAAGAACTATTGATCTCATGAAGTGTAATGATGATAAAATCTTTGTAAGAAAAATTTCACTTAGTCTTTACAATTAAGGGTAACTAGATATAAAGTAAGCATAGTAGATATTCCATTCCTTTTCTAGATATGTGTCTAGAGGCACTGATGAATTAGAGCTATGAATTCAAGTAATATGAGATTCTTTTTTATTAAAAAAAATCCTTCAAAAGATATTGCCAAAGGAATGGATAATTTTTCATAAAGGTATAGTAATCCTTTGTATGTGATTTTGAAGTTACTACAACTTAACCAAAGAATCAGCAAAATAGTTTCTTGAATCTGCAATCAGATTTATAATTTATTTTTTCTTTTCTTTTTTAAAAGATTTTATTTATTTATTTGACAGAGAGAGACAGTAAGAGAGGGAACACAAATGGGGAGTGGGAAAGGGAGAAGCAGGCTTCCCACCAGGGAGCAGGGAGGCTGATGGGGTGCGTGATCCCAGAACCTTGAAGCGAAGGCAGATGCTTAACGACTGAGCCACCCAGGCACTCCTATAATTTATTTTTCATCAAAAAATAATTGAAGATTTCTTTTCAGTTACATTGAGAGTCTAATAAATTGGTCTTATTTGTTCCACTCTTAACACTATTTGCTTCTCCCTTAAACCAAATGTTCGAATCTTGTCTGTGGTTGTGATTAATAGAGTTCAACCTTGTTATTAGGCCTGCCCAGAAACCATGGTCTTAGAGATATAGCTCTCATGTACAATCCATCCTCCCACTTAGGACAATGGAGATTTCCTTTATGCCACCCATTTGAGGAGTACCTGGGTAAGTTCTCTATTTCCTCTTTTTCACCTTCCTTTATGTTTCATCAGATTTATGATACAATCATATTTTCCTGTTCAACCTTATGATTTTGTCTCTTTCTCCTCATCTTTTAACTCTTTCTTTTCTCTCTCTCTCTCTCTTTAAAATCTAAATTCCAGTTAGTTAACATACAGTATAACTTAGTTCCAGGTGTAGAGTTTAGTGATTTCACACTTAGATATAATACCCAGTGCTCATCACAGCAAGTGTCAATCTTAAAACTCATCACCTATTTAACCCATTCCCCCACACACCTTTCCTCTGGTAACTATCAGTTTGTCCTCTATAGTTAAGAGTCTTGTTTCTTGGTTTTCCTCTCTTCCCCCAACCCATGTTCATTTGTTTTGTTTCTTAAATTCTACATATGAGTGAAATCATGTAGTATTTGTCTTTTCTGACTGACTTATTTTGCTTAACATAATACTCTCCTGCTTCATCCATGTCATTGCAAATGGCAGGATTTCAATTTTTTTTATGTCTGTAGCTCTTTCTTTTTCTAATAACACTTGAGAGGAATGATTTGCAAACCCTAGACAGGATTTAGAAGTTGCAGCCAAAATTCACAAAGTTGTGAGAATGACCTATGTACATGAAATTTTCCATTAAAAAATATTACAGAGGTAAAATTATAGTTGTGAAGGCACAGTTTTCCACATAAAACTATCACGTGGATAATATCATTTGTAACAATAGATTCAGCTATAATTTCCCCTCTTGAAGAAAATAAAGAAAATAATATAATACATTTACACTGTATCCCTGACATATATAGATTTTCAGTAAGTATTTATAGAAAAAATGGAAGTTATTCATAAACTTAAGCCAGAATAGCTTGATAGAATGGAATCTGTTCTCACCATGGATGTTTAATATATAGAAAAAATGAAATGATTCAATTAAGGAAACTCAGAGGAGATACAGCCACTACACAGAAAAGTAATGGAGGAAGAGGCTGCATGAGTAAGAACCTGGAAGAGACTTTGCTCATTTCCATGTTGTACTTCATGGATCAGGACCTGAGCCCAAAGGCAGAGACTTACTGACTGAACTGCCTAGGTGTCCCTGTATGTGTATGATTTTGAATCTTATTTAATGTGATCTATTTACACATATATATTTTATATGAATATGTGTACAAATTATAGCACACATGCACCTATAAACATACACATCTTAAGTAAGTAAATAAGTCAAAATAAACTTATTGCAAATAGAAATGTTATATGTCATTATACTTTCATTATTTGATATAATTTTAATATTAGTTTCAAAAAGGAATACTTCTTAGTAATGAATTTCTGAAATCATTGATTTATTATTATTATTATTATTATTATTATTATTGGAATCTCCCCAAGAGATACAATCTGCATTGTCCTAAATGGAAAGATTTATGCCATAGTACATACCCTATAAGTCCTAAAAGGATTTTCTCCAATTTATAGACATCTTAGATTGTTTTCTCTGTGACAACACATAAAAAGAATATTAAAAACCATTATTCTCTTTCAACCACAGGTGCAAAAGAAAAGTACTAAAAACAGCTTTTAAAAAAGACAGTGTAATATTTCTAGAGTTAGAGTGGTAGAGAACTACTTCACCACTCTACCTTCCACTTAAGTATTTGCATACCCACACTGAATTACCAGTGTGTCAGGGTCAGGAACTCTAATAATAATAATAACAATAAAACTGGCAAGTTAACAAAGTTGGGTTCAAAGGACTGGAATAGTCTCATTAAAGTTATTGTCAGAGCATGTACCACAGTCACCAAGGTATGGAGCATGAACACAGTAAGCAGTTTTATTCTTAGTCCAGACTGGGTCAGTTAACCCGCCAATGCCTTATTTCCTTCCTTGCAAAATAATAATGCTGCCTGGAACATGTAGAAATATGTCTAATATGTGATCTCTACAGACCCTGATGTGTTCTTAGAGTGGAGTTCATCAAGACAAGTCATGCTGGAAAAATACAATTTATGTTTCTGGTCATGTCCACATTAAAAATAAATTAATTAAGCTTTTTACCATTCAATACATAGACTGGCACTGATGCTTTCACATGACCTGCATTTCAGGCAATCCTGTTTCAGGAATAGGACTCAAAGTGACTTGAGAGAATAGGAGTTCTTCAAGTATGTGTATTGACAGTTGCAATTGAGTATTAATATGTATTGTACTATCTATTTTAAATTAAACTAAAGCAAATACCGTCAAAAGCAAAGGTAATTAAGTCCCAAAAGTTCATTTTTGCTTTTGTTTCCTTTGCCTTTGGAGACATATCTTGAAAGAAGTTGCTGTGGCTGATATCGAAGAGGTTACTGCCTATGTTCTCCTCTATGATTCTAATGGATTCCTGTCTCACATTGAGGTCTTTTATCCATTTCGAGTTTATCTTTGTGTATGGTGTAAGAGAGTGGTCTAGTTTCATTCTTCTTCATATAGCTGTCCAATTTTCCCAGCACCATTTATTGAAGAGACTGTCTTTTTTCCATTGTATATTTTTTCCTGCTTTGTTGAAGATTATTTGACCATAGAGTTGCATGTCCATATCTGGGCTCTCTACTCTGTTCCACTGGTCTATGTGTCTGTTTTTATGCCAGTATCATGCTGTCTTGGTGATCACAGCTTTGTAGTAAAGCTTGAAATCAGGTAACGTGATGCCCCCAGTTTTGTTTTTCTTTTTCAACATTTCCTTAGCAATTTGGGGTCTCTTCTGATTCCATACAAATTTTAAGATTATTTCATCCAGCTCTTTGAAAAATACTGGTGGAATTTTGATCGGAATGGCATTAAATGTATAGATGGCCCTAGGCAGTATAGACATTTTAACAATGTTTATTCTTCCTATCCAAGAGCATGGAATGGTCTTCCATCTTTTTGTGTCTTCGATTTATTTCATGAGTGTTCTGTAGTTCCTCAAGTACAGATCCTTTACCTCTTTGGTTAGGTTTATTCCCAGGTATCTTATGATTCTTGGTGCTATAGTAAATGAAATTGATTCTCTAATTTCCCTTTCTGTATTTTCATTGTTAGTTTATAAGAAAGCGACTGATTTCTGTACATTGACTTTGTATCCTGCCACATTACTGAATTACTGTATGATTTCTAGTAGTTTGGGAGTGGAGCCTTTTGGGTTTTCCATATAAAGTATCATGTCATCTGCAAAGAGAGAGAGTTTGACTTCTTCATTGCCAATTTGGATACCTTTTATTTCTCTTTGTTGTCTGACTGCTGTTGCTAGGACTTCTGATACTATGTTGAATACGAGTGGTGAAAGTGGGCATCCTTGTCATGTTCCTGATCTCAATGGGAAGGCTGTGAGCTTTTTCCCTTTGAGGAGGATACTTGCTGTGGGTTTTTCATAGATAGATTTTATGAAGTTCAGGAATGTTCCTCTATCCCTATACTTTGAAGAATTTTAATCAGGAACGGATGCTGGATTTTGTCAAATGCTTTTTCTGCATCAATTGAGAGGACCATGTGGTTCTTCTCTCTTCTCTTATTGATTTGTTCTATCACACTGACTGATTTGCGAATGTTGAACCATCCTTGCAACCCAGGGATGAGTCCCACCTGGTCATGGTGGATAATCTTTTTAATGTGCTGTTGGATCCTCTTTGCTAGGATCTTGTTGAGAATCTTAGCATCCATATTCATCAGTGATATTGTTCTGAAATTCTCCTTTTTGGTGAGGTCTTTGCCTAGTTTGGGAATCAGGGTAATGCTGGCTTCATAAAAAGAGTCTGGAAGTTTTCCTTCTGCTTCAATTTTTTGAAACAGCCTCAGGAGAATAGGTGTTATTTCTTCTTCGAAAGTTTGGTAGAATTCACCAGGGAATCCCTTGGGTCCTGGGCTCTTGATTTTGGGGAGGTTTTTGATTACTACTTGAATCTCATTACTAGATATTGGTCTATTCAGGTTGTCAATTTCTTCCTGGTTCAATTTTGGAAGTTTATAGTTTTCCAGAAATGCATCCGTTCCATCTAGGTTGCTTAACTTATTGGCATATAACTGTTGCTAATAACTTCTGATGATTGTTTCTATTTCCTTGGTGTTAGTTGTGATCTCTCCCTTTTCAAAAGCTTCTGCACAGCAAAGGAAACAGTCAACAAAACAAAGAGGCAACCGACAGAATGGGAGAAGATATTTGCAAATGACAGTATAGACAAAGGCTTATATTCAGGATCTATAAAGAACTTCTCAAACTCAACACACACAAAAGATAATCATGTCAAAAAATGGGCAGAAGACATGAACAGACACTTCTCTAATGAAGACATACAAATGACTATCAGACACATGAAAAAATGTTCATCATCACTAGCCATCAGGGAGATTCAAATTAAAACCACTTTGAGACACCACCTTTCACCAGTTAGAATGACCGAAATTAGCAAGACAGGAAACAACATGTGTTGGAGAGGATGTGGAGAAAGGGGAAGCGTCTTACACTGTTGTGGGAATGCAAGTTGATGCAGCCACTTTGGAGAACAGTGTGGAGATTCCTTAAGAAATTAAAAATAGAGCTTCCCTATGACTCTGCAATTGCACTATGGGGTATTTACCCCAAAGATACAGATGTAGTGAAAAGAAGGTCATTATTTACCCCAATGTTCATAGCAGCAATGGCGACAATCGCCAAACTATGGAAAGAATGAATATGCCCTTCAATGGACGAATGGATAAGGAAGATGTGGTCCATATACACTATGGAGTATTATGCCTCCATCAGAAGGGATGAATACCCAAGTTTTGTATTGACATGGATGGGGCTGGAAGAGATTATGCTGAGTGAAATAAGTCAAACAGAGAGAGTCAATTATCATATGGTTTCACTTATTTGTGGAGCATAAGATATAACATGGAGGACGTGGGGAGATGAAGAGGAGAAGGGAGTTGAGGGAAATTGGAAGGGGAAATAAACCATGAGAGACTATGGACTCTGAAAAACAATCTGAGGGTTTTGAAGGGTCAGGGGGTGCTTGGGAGGTTGGGTGAGCCTGGTGGTGGGTATTATGGAGGGCACGTATTGCATGGAGCACTGGGTGTAGTGCATAAACAATGAATTCTGTTACACTGGAAAGAAATTATATTAAAAGAAAAAGCAAAGGTGATTAAAAAAAGGTGATTTTAAAGGTTCTTGTAAATAAACTTTGGGTTGAAGATGACAATAATATAAGTCTAGAGAAACAAAACAATGGTAAAACTAACATTTTTACACTCAACTATGAGTTCAAGGTAAAAGAGTTATCTACTGGGATTTGACACTCAAAGAATTAAGCTTATTTAATATAAAGATTTATATCCATTATTGTTAATGAACCTTACCTCAAATATGTTTTGTATTGAGGAAAAATTAGTTTATGATAATAACAAACTTCACAATCTATATTGTGAATCTATATTTAATATTTTTAAAAGAATTTTAGCTTTATCTGTCTTTGAAAATGATTATTTGTGTTTGCAGCAGTCTTATGTATACTTAATTTATAATAAACATATAGATGTTAGGTGGTTGTGCTCCAATTTTATTATGCTAATAGGAAAACATGTTTGAAGAAGTTTGAAGAACGATGCATTGAAGTTATTTGTGCTCTCACACAAATAATTAGGAGACTTTGGGACAAAAGAGAAATGCAATCTCATAAGAGAGCCTGAGACACTGCTTAGAACTAGATCAGTCCTTTCATAGTTACTTGTATGTATAACTCTAAGAGAAACCAAAAAATTTTGCTCATTTTACTAATATAATTTGAGCCTCCAGTATGAAGGGTGAGAATGATTGTGACAAGAATAAAAAGAAAGAGGTCACTCCAGGCAAAAGGAAGCCATGTGAGAATTGGTAAAAAGTGTCCTGTGTGGGACTATGAGGATTTGTCCTGTTTCAGCCCAGTTTTCCTCTCTACTATTTGCTGTACTACTTCCTCCTTCACAAGAGCAAGTTACTGAACTCACTTTCCCTTTACTGTGAAATGACAGTGATAGTAGCACACAATTCACATACATGTTATGGCTGATGCTTGAATTACTGTAAGCAAAGCAGTTACTATAATGCCTGTCCTTTCTCCTCCTCCTCCTCCTCCTTCTTCTTCATTTGAGAGACAGAGAGAGAGTGTTTAGGTGGTGGGGGGGTAGAGGGAGGGAGACAAGCAGACCCTGTGCTGAGTGTGGAGGCCAATGTGGGGCTCAATCCCATGATCCTGATATCACAGACTGAGCTGAAATCAAGAGTCAGAGGCTTAATTAACTGAGCCACCCAGGTGCCCCAGTGCCTGCCATTTCCTAATTGTTGGCTCACATTGTTTTATCTTAGACTCTATGCTTTTTAGTAAGAACTTCTCTATTTTTACTCAGTATTGCATTTCCAGCACCCAGCATCTTATTTTAACATGGCAGTGAGTGCTGAGAGAATAAATAACTAAATCAATAAAACATCACGTACATGCACTATTTACAGGAGATGGATGGAGAGACAGGTCTAGGAAAAGAGTCATAATTTGGCTTTCCTACTTCTTAAAAGTTATCCAGTTGTGGCATGAAGGCAATCAGCAAAGAGGATGTGTGTGTGTATAAATATTTATTTATTTCATATTTTATATATTATATTTCATATAATATAGATATATTTTATAATGTATTACATATAATATTTGTACATATTGTCTACCATGGAGGCATATAGAACTGCATTAGCAAGCATATCATATAGACAGGATCTAATATTTATTTCGTGACTGAAACATATAAATATTAACATAATTGATAGTATTTCTTCAAATATAGTACTTACGTCTTTATTATTAAGCTTTCTCTTTTCAAAATTTGCTAAATACTCAACTCATTCATCAATATTTTATACTGTTGGCCATTTTCAAAAATCTATATGTGATGCCTAATAGGAAATTTATGTGATGAAGTTAAGGCTATCCTACAAGTAGTTTATAATCTAATATCCTATGTTTTGTTTTCTAATACATGTTTTAAAGTCTAATAAAATCTCTATTAATGATAAATACCATTAGTTTGAACTCTTGCACTCAATATTTTGAATTTCTTAGTAACTTTGGTTTAGGCTAACATACATTAGTTAAGCTTTCTTGAAGGGCTTCCTTTTTGGCAGTATTAAAAAATCATTTTTAAACTTTCAATATATATTAAATTATCTCAAAAAGAGATCTCTAAGAGAAAAAATACAATTTTAAAATATCCCTTTCTTTTTAATATTTCCACAAAATATATATTAAAATGTAAATCTATTTCCTTACCATATCCAAACACATTATTATGAAGCTAAAACTCCAACTGCTTTTCTCTGCAAGATTAATTTTTAATTCCATCTTGTTAAAATATGTTACTGAACATTAAGAAACTAAGATTTATTTAGTTTAAATAATAATATAGGAGAGTGTAGAGACTGAATAATGAAGTAAATGAGGAGATACCATATGAGATGAAAATAATACCATTTGCATAAAACCTACAAATTACTGAAAATGACATCCTCATTGTTTAATAGATGTGTATTTTTGGTTTCTCACTGAATATTCTTATAAGATTAACACCGCCATAATGTGAATGAATGCTAGTGAAAATAACAAAACCAGCCTGATTGATTCCATTACATATTCATGCTATTCAATCCAGAGCTTTTATTCTCAACAAATGACAATAATCTTTAATTGGCTCCCACAAATACTTTTCAAATTTTAGACATGAACCATTCTCCTCAACCTTGCTACCCTCACTCTCTACAGAAAAATTCACTCTCCATTTTTGGAGAAGATAGGAGCCATCTCCTGTGAACGCCTTCAGTTTCTCTTCTCAGAGTCTGCAACTGCAAGAATCTCCTACCCCTTTTCTTATCTCAAGATTCACTCTTTCTCTTCTAAAAAGCTAATTTCCCCACTTATATTCATGATCCTATCTCCTAACGTACAACCCAGATTTTACTTATATGTTTTTCTGGACCTTTTCTTTTTTTTTTCTTTTTTTTTTTTTTGAATCATTTCTTTAATCTACCATCATCAGAAATAAATTCATCTTCAGAAAAACAAATAGAGACAAAAATTCATTTCAATCTGTAATTAGAATTTACATCTCTCTAACTGTAATCCATGACTCAGTTTCTCCTTATGTCAATTGGCATTTGCCATCTTTTAGTATAACTCAGTGATAAAAACAGTGACTTTGTAATTTGGCTTCACCACCGGCACTAACTAGCCCTGTAACCTGTGGGAAGTTACTTAACCTCACTGTACCTTTGTTTCCTCTGATCTGAAATAATAGTACCAACCTCCTAATGTTGTGAACATTAAATTCATATAAGCCAAGAGCTGATAAGCAGCTTATACAGAGTACTATACATGGACAATTCAAACAATCTTACTATTAAAACAACCAGAGTGCTTTTACGGACTCTATTATTTTGCTTTTCACCTGCTATTTAAAATGCCAATAATCTGACTTGTCATTGTTATTCCAACTTTTTCCCTGAGTCTCCTGGATCTTCAGTATTCACAGACTTCATTCTTTAAAATACATGTCACTGTTGACCACCTTTTGTCCCTTACTGCTTTCATCCGTAGATATTTCTTTTATTTTTTATGCATAAATGTTTATTCATATCAGCCCAAAAGTAGAAAAGCCCAAATGTCTATCAGCAGATGAGTGAACAAATAAAAAGTGGTGTAGCCACACACTGGAAGATTTTTCAGTGATGGAAAGGAATAAAGTACTGATATATGTTGCAACATGGATCAACTGTGAGAATACGAAGAGGACTAAAAGGAACCAGACACAGGGTCACAAGTTATATGACTTAATTTATATGAAATGTCCAAAATAGTCAAATCTACAGAGACAGAAAGTAATTTTGTGGTTTTGTTTTGTTTTGTTTTGTTTTGTTTTTAGGTGTGTGTGTGTGTGTGTGTGTGTGTGTGTGCACGCACGCACGTGAGCTGTGGGAGATTCATCCAGAAACATTTGATTACCCTTGCTCTCCTACCTCCCAGATATTTCTGTTTCCCACTCCATATCTCTTCCAGGTTTCTCTTCATACACTCAGAATTTCCCTAAGGTTCTACACTTCAACCTTTCCTCTTCTTCTACATGTTCTTCCTGTGTTCCACTTACGACCTTTAACTTAATATTACATATTAAAAATAATTATAAAATTAAGTATTAATTGAATTGATTAGCTAATTTTTAATGTTTAATGATGCAAATAATATATAGGTGTCCTTCCAAAAGAACTGGAAAACCAGTTGCCCAACTGCACAAATTACATAGTATTCTTATGCTTTTGAATATAAATTGTATTACATTGTACATCTCTGCACCTTTAAATTCAAAATCATCTTGAGGGTTATCTATATTAGTTGAATGTATCTACTACATTCAGTTTTACTCATAAGCATATCCTACCTACTATTTATATCACATGTTACTATTCTATAAATAGGTACTTTTTGGTTCATTTCATTTCCACGCATTAGTGGAGTGTCTGTAAATGTATTTCTCTGCCATAAGAAAAACTGAAGTGTGTATTTTTTTTCAGACTTTACTTATGTATTTGACAGACAGAGATCACAAGTAGGCAGAGAGACAGGTAGTGAGAGAGGGGAAGCAGGCTCCCTGCTGAGCAGGGACAGTGCAGGGCTCCATCCCAGGACCCTGAGATCATGACCTGAGCCAAAGGCAGAGGCTTAACCCACTGAGCCACCCAGGAGCCCCTAAAGTGTGTATTTGTATATTTTTTTCCTAGAACTTTTATGACATAATCTCAGCTGGCAGGCTGTGTAGTTTTCAGCCTAAAACTGTGTTTTATTAGTCTACTGGGTATTTCTCTATTGTTTCAATTTAGAACTGAGTTTTCTTTTTCCTAGATTATGGTTTTAGAAATGGCAAGGTGAAACCTCTTCTTGTAGTAGACATCTGTGGTTTTGCTTTCCAGTACATATATATTTTTTAGTCTGGTGAAAGTGTTGAGAATATTTTTGAACCAACTTATCAACTGGCATTGTTATTTACAATGTGAGTTATAGACCAACTAATGCATAAGACACAAGATATAATGCAGAGGTAAATTAGTAATTCCATTTTATGATAAAGTTGGGTATTCTTTTTTGTTTGTTTTGTTTTGTTTTCTCCCTTTTCTTTCTCACTATTTTTTTATTGACATGGTTTTTTGCTGCAGGATTTTCAGAGAGCACTGCTCAGGGATGGGGTGGGCATGTGACTTATTCCTCATAGATAAGAATATTTTATTCATTGACTGTAATTATTTGTTCAGAGGTGAGCATATGACCTAATCCACATTAATGAAAGTCATTTTGGAGAATTTTAATCAATTGGATGAAAAGGAAATGCACAGTTTTTATCTCTCAGAAAAATAGCATCCTGAGTCAGAAAACAGCTATGAAGTTGAAAGCCTGCCTTGGAATGATGAAAACCTAGAGGAAAGCCAGATCTAGAGGAGACAGGGAGAGAGACAGAGGGGGAGAGACTCCTTATCTCCTGATGCTGTGGTAGTGTGTGAGCACAGGCACCATTATATTTTACATAAGGCAACACATATGCTTTTTTTCATCTAAGCCAGTTTGAATTGGGGTTCTTATCACTTGCTGCAGTGGAAATAGTTTCAATGCAATGCCTATTTCAATACAGAGCAGCTGTTTTCTAGGCCATAAATAAGACACAGTAAAAAAGATTATAAGTTAAATCTGAAGTTACGTCCTGGTTCTTATTAACTCATTTCTACATAAACTTACCTTCTGAATATCTTCTTTTTTTTTGCTGTTGTTCTAAGTATTAGAATAATTGGGATAATAAAAATATGTAATATAATGAATAATCTAAAGGCAGTTACTGGTTCTTTAAAAGTGACATACAATATGATTATTTTGTATAATATATTTTGTTTTAAAACAACTTTTGCTGCTGATTCATATATATTCATATAATTATGTCACTATTGGTTATTTCACACATAATATAAATAATAAATGTTCATTTGACTTCATTTCATATTTGGTTTGTAATTGCAAAGAATTTTGACAAATTAACATGCAAATAGTAGTCTATGACAAATCAATTTTATAGTAATTAATTCTTAAACTGTTAATTGACCTTTGATGAGTGTGTTAATTGATATAAATAGCTCAATGGCTTATATGTTAAATGTCAAATGTGTGCTTCTTACAATTAAAATTTATTAGTAATAAATTAATTACATATATAGGCCCCGTCATGTATATTAATTATGTTATATTCTTGTCTCAGAAACTTATTCAGTGAATTTTTAAAGAAATTATTAAATATTGAATAATATTGTTATTTGATTATGAATATTTTGGTGTACTTGTACCATAGAAATATTGTACATTATTCCTTCTTATCAGGAGATTATAGAATTTTTAAAAGTTCTATTTCCCACAATGGCTGTATTGACTGTGGATGTATTTCTTTGAAGGAAAAGCAAACAGGAAATAAAAGTGAAAGTGCAGAGAACATAGTTAGAAACTCTCATGGAGCAATTATTGTTTATGTATGAATATAGAGTTAGAGTAGATAATTACTGAATTGTAAGTAAGAAAAATGTGTATATTAGTACATATTAGTGCATCAAGGTATGCTTTATGATATCTCATATGTTTCTTGCATTCTGTTTTTTTTTCAGGTATCTTTATTCTGCTCTCCAGAGTGAGTGATTTCAACTGCCTTATCATGAATTTTGCTAATTTTTTCTTGTGCTTGCTCAAATCTGTTGTCTATCTTATCTAGTGATATTTTGCATGTCTGACATTGTAGTTTTCAGCTTAGTAATATCCATTTGGTTTCCTGTTTAAAACTTCTCTTTCTTTTTTGATATTCCCTATAATTTTCTTGGTTTCCTTTGGCTTTTTGTTTATAATTAACTCTAGCTCTCGGAGCACATTTAAGAGATCATGTTAAGTATTAAAGTCTTTCACTAGTAAGTCTAATGTCCAGGCTTCCTCAAGGATGTTTCCGGCCAATTACTTAAAATCAGAAGGTAAAATAAGAGTGAAGAAACAAATAACTAAATTAGAAATAAAAGTTGGTACAAAAATAATAACTGTACAGAAAAAGGGAAGGGGTAACAAGAGAATATTATAAGCAATTGTATGTAAAAATTAGATAATATAGAAAAAAAATGAAATTCCTAGAAACATAAAAAGATCAAAACTGAATCAAAAAGAAATAGATAATCTCAACAAGTTTATAATAAGAACTTTAATCAGTAATCAAACACCTCCCAGTCAGTTGGCTTCACTGGTGAATTCTGACAAACATATAAATTAAACCAGTACCTCTTAAGTTCTTTCAAAAAAATGAATAAAAGATGAAGGAACACTTCCTAACACATTATATGAGGCCAACATGACCTTGATCACAAAGACAACAAAAGATAATGTAGGAAAAGAAAACTACAGACTCATATCCTTTATGAATATAGATGCAATTACAAATATTACCAGCAGGTGACCAGGAAGCCAAATTTAATAATACATTATACATCTTAATCAAGTGAGGTTTATCTCAGGAGTAGAATGGTGACTTGCAATAAAAGAAAATAAGCCAAAGCACAACTGGGTGATTCAGTGGCTTAACTGTCCAACTCTTGATTTCAAATTAGGTCATGATCTTCAGGTCTTGGAATTGAGTCTTTCATCAAGCTCTGTCCTCAAGGGTAAGTCTGCTTGAGGGCTCTTTCTCTCCTTCTCTTTCTGTCCCTCCCCCTGCTCACACACACACATACTCTCTCTAAAATGAATAAATACATCTTAAAAGGAAAAAAAAATCATCAATCAATCACATATAACATTAACAGGATGAAAGAATTAATAAAACACATGATTATCTCAATAGATGCAGAAAAAAATTAAAAACATTTGACAAAATTCAATACCTTTTCATGATAAAAACACTCAGAAAATGAGGAATATAGGAAACTTCCTTAATATGATCAATGGTGTTTTTGCAAAATCCATATCTAATATACTCAAAATGGTGAAAGCCTAAAAACTTTTCCCCTAAAATCAAGAACAGCCCAAGGATACCTGTTCTTACCCTACTTTTCAATATTGTGTTGGAAGTCCTAACCAGGATAATTAGGCAAGAAAAAGAAATACAAGTCTTTCAAATTGGAAAAGAATAAATAAAATTATCTCTATTTACAAATGACATAATTTTATATACAAAATCAAGTCACAAAAATCAATTGTGCTTTTATACACAAGCAATGAATTATCTACAAAAGAAATTAATAAAACAATTTTAGTTGTAATAGTATATCAATTAATAAAATATCTAGTAATAAAATTAACCAAGGAGATGGAAGGCTTGTAAACTAAAAACCACAAAATTAAGGAATAGCTAAATGGAAAGCTATGATGTGTTCATGTATTTGCAAGATTTAATATTAAGATTGTACTGCTTCCCAAGGTGATCTGCACATCCAATGCAATCATATCAAAATTCCAATAGCTTTTTTTTTTTTTCACTGAAATGGGAAAGGTGATCCTCACATTCATATGAAATTGCAAGGGGTCCTGAGTAGTCAAACGATACTGAAAAAGAAAAGTTAAAGCTGAAGCTCTTGATATCAAAACTTACTAATCAAACAGTATAGTGCTAGTCTGAGACCAGAGATATACACTAATAGAATAAAATTGGGAGTTTATAAATAAACCTAAATATTTATGGCCAATTGATCTGGAAAAATGTGTCAAGATCATTCAACAGAGGAAAGAATAATATCTGCCACAAAGGGTGCTTGAAAATAGGATAGGCACCTGTAAATAATAACAAGTTGGACTCACTACCTCATTGCATTTACAAAAATTCACTCAAAATAGATCAACAACGCTAATAAAAGAGCTATAGTTATAAAAAGTATTTGGAAAAAAACAGGGATGAATCTTCACGACCTCAGATTTGACAGTAGATTCTTAGACTGGAGACTAAAAACACAAGCAACAACAAACAATAGATGCATTTTGTGTCATAAAATTAAAGACTTGTGCATTAAAGGATAACGTCTTAATCCATTTGGCTGCTATAGTCAAGGGTAACTCTCTGAGGTCTCTTTTATAAAGACACTAATCCCATTATGAGTCTCTATTTCTCATTACCTAATCCCCTCCCAAAGGCCTCACCTTCAAATTCCACCACATTGGAGATTAGGTTCCAACACACACATTTTTTGGGGGGGGGGGGTCACAATATTCAGTCCATAGTAGACAATATTAAGAAAGTGAAAATATAACCTATAGAATGGAAAAAAACATGTATTTGTAATAAGAAATCTGATAAAGGTTTAGTATCCAGAATATATAAAGAACTTTTACAATTCAACAAAAAAACACACATAAAGTAATTTTTAAAATGAACAAAGGACTTTGAGAAGCCACCAAAGGAAATGCGCAGTCGCGCAACAAGCGCATAAAAAAGATTCAAATCAAAACCACAATGAGATAACAGTTCAGACTAACAAGGAAAGCTTTAATAATAATAATAATAATAATATAACAATGTTGGCACGGATGTAGAAAACTAGGAAGCCTCATACACTGATGGTGAGCCTCACAAACACTATGCTAAATGAAAGAAGGCAGACAAAAAGTCCATAAATTTTATGGTTCCTTTATATGAAATATGCATAAAATGCAAGGCTGTAGAGACACAAAGTAGATTGGGTATTGTCAGAATATGGGGATTGGGATGAAGTATGACTGCTTCATAGGTATAGTGTTTTTGTGGGGTGGTGGAAAGTTTTGAAACTTGAGAGACATAGTAGTTGCACAACATCACAAAAACACAAAATGCCACTAAATTGTGCATTTTATACTAAATTGTAAATTTAAATAGTTAATTTTAGGTTATGTGAATTTTGGCTAAATAAGAAAAGCAAGTAAAAAAGAGAGCTTGGGATTAAAACTCCATTTATTAAGGTGTGAAGTCATGTAAGATGTAGCTACATTCTGGATCTAGATAGGTTCATATACTCAGAGCTGCTGTAAAGTCATATTGAGACTCTGAAAAGAGATTAAAAAATGTGAAGAAAGGCCAGTCTTTGGTAAAGACAATGTAAATATCCACAATATGCATATTTTAGTATTGAATTTAGAAAAGAGCTTTTAAGAAGAAAATCTAAAGGATTAAAAAACTGGCAAAAATGAATTCCCTTTTCAAAAAGTTCTTTTAACTTTATTAGGAGCTCAAATGACAGTAGGGTAAGATAGATTTATTTATTATTTATTTATTTATTTATTTATGTAAATCTGCATTACAAGGGACTCATCTCAATGCTGTACTTTACTCCAGGAAGTAAAAATACAATATAATTCACTGGAATTTTGACACTAGAATTTTGACGGTTGTTATTCCTATAATGTTTTGACCTATAATTTTAATTCAGTAATATGGTACTTCTGTGTTCTTTCTAGAGAAATGCTTTATGCATGTAATCATAATCTGGATTTAAAACATGTAAACATTTTCACTAATAGAACCACTAAGTGAAAGTTAATAATTCAGAATATAACAAGGTACTTAGTTTTTGTATGAGAGTCTTGATTTTTAAAATGTCATACAATCTATGGAAATAATTTGAGCAGCTAGAACTTAATTTGTCTTTTTGTTCTCCTTTCATATAGCATTAGATTATCTTTAAGAGGCATTTGTAAATAGCTCAGTATAAATTCAGTTCATTTCCACAATAATTTATTGTCTCACCTCTGTGTATCATGTGCAGGAATAAAAGACTATTAAAAAAACAGACTACAAAACCTGCTTTATTCTCACTGGGTTACCTTTCTTTTTCTTTACCTTTTTATTTTTCTAATTTATTTTTATTATGTTCAATTAGCCAATATATTAGGGATTTTTTTTTCATTTTATTTTATTTAATTTCTTTTCAGTGTTCCAGCATTCATTGTTTATGCACCTCACCCAGTGCTCCATGAAATACATGCCCTCCGTAATACCCACCACCAGACTCACCCAAACTCCCAGCCCCTGCCACTCCAAAACCCTCAGTTTGTTTCTCAGACTCCACAGTCTCTCATGGTTCATTTCCCCCTCCAATTTACCCCAACTCCCTTCTCCTCTCCATCTCCCCATGTCCTCCGTATTATTCCTTATGCTCCACAAATGAGTGAAACCACATGATATTGACTCTCTCTGCTTGACTTATTTCACTCAGCACAATCTCTTCCAGTCCCATCCATGTTGATAACAAAAGTTGGGTAATCATCCTTTCTAAAGGAGGCATAATAACTCGATAGTATATATGGACCATATCTTCTTTATCCATTCATCTGTTGAAGGGCTTCTTGGTTCTTTCCACAGTTTGGCAACTGTGGCCATTGCTGCTATGAGGATTGGGGTAGAGATGGCCCTTCTTTTCACTACATCTGTATCTTTGGTGTAAATACCCAGCAGTGCAATTGCAGGGCCATAGGGAATCTCTATTTTTAATTTCTTAAGGAAACTCCACACTATTTTCCAAAGTGGCTGTACAAACTTTCATTCCCACCAACAGTGTAAGAGGGTTCTTCTTTTTCCATATCCTCTCCAACACTTCTTGTTTACTGTCTTGTTAATTTTGGTCATCGTAACTGGTATAAGGTAATATGTCAATGTGGTTTTGATTTGAATCTCCATGATGGCTAATGATGATGAACATTTTTTCATGTGTCTGTTAGCCATTTGTATGTCTTCTTTGGAGAAGTGTCTGTTCATATGTTCTGCCCATTTTCTTGACATGATGATTTGTTTTGTGTGTGTTGAGTTTGAGGAGTTCTTTATAGATCTTGGATATCAGCCATTTGTCTGCAGTGTTATTCGTGAATGTCTTCTCCCATTCTGTGGGTTGCCATTGCTATCAACATATATATCAAATTAATAGCAAACAAAAAATTAGACTTTTATATTAAACCCTACTTTTCTCTAGTTTATTGCCAATAAATGATGCTAAGTGCATAAAATAAAATGTTTTAAATATAAAATGCTATTATCTTTTCTATTGAATGTTGTTTTCAGGGCTTGACAAAAAGAATAGGAAAACTAAAATATAACAATTTCCATAACTACAAATGACAAGTTCCACTTCTTAAGGTGGAGATAATTTTAGAATAATATATCATGTTTTAGAAAAATACCTAAACATTTTATCAAGATGCATCATATACATGAATGCAAATTGTTTCATAAAACAAGTTAAACCTTCTGTCCCTGGAGTAAAGAATGAACCCACTGGTGTGTCCGACCCTTAAGCTACTTTATATCTTTATATGTTGTCCATATTAAATATTGGCTTTTTAGAATGTCATCCAAAACACAATCTTGACATAAAAAATAACTTGGATTTTTGTACTAAATAAATATTTGTAAACTAAATTCAAAGACAGTTACCAAATCTTCAACTGTACTTTAATAAGTGGATAATGGATAAAGGAAAGATCGGCAGCAGTAAACTATTTCTACCTTTTTATATAGAATGCACAATGACAGACACATCTCTCGCTGTTATTATTTGTGTAATTTTTCTAATTCACTCTACCTGTCATTTATTTGCATTTAAAAACACATTAGTACTTCTACTCTTGGCAACATATCAGATCAAATATTCTGAAGACTCTCCTACTATAAATACTTAGAAATGCTGAATATGATATAACAAATACAGTTTTATATTTCTGACTGTGTTCATAACAAAGCAGGAATAATAAACCAGGGAGACAAGTGAAGAAAGACCTAAAGAGAATTCAAAGAATACCTTTAAGCCAAACACAAAGGCTATTCTGCAAATTTCTCCTGATGCCAGTAACTTGGAACCTTGGATTTTTTTCATGGCTTATTGGATAAAGTTTTTAGTTATCATTAGTTCACATGTTGTAACAATGAGTGCTAATACTGGTAGACTATAACCTAAACGAAAAAATTGAGTAAGAGAAAAAAATCTATTGAAAAGAGAAGTCTGCAAAGGTAACTTGTGTTATCTTAGGCCTAAAACTGTGAATGCCAATAATTTCCTTTAAGAATTTGTATGTACATGCCTGTTCTCAGACTCCGTTTGATACTTGAATTTTTTTGATGTGTATGACCTAAGAAGCTGAAGAACAAAGAAACAGATATTTTACCATGAGTACATTGAAAAAACAAATACAAATTTTAGGTGGAAGTATACACCTGAAAGCCATATTCTTTAAGATTGCCACAAGATTGGGCAAATAGGAGCCATCAATCAAAAAGGAAATAAGCTACACAAGTATAGCTTGTTTCTATACTGGCCAAAATGAATTCCCTTCATTTATGAATGGAAATTCAAAATTTCTGTTGATGTTTTATCCGTTGATACATTTATCCATTTATTCTGTTGATATCAAGCAATGGAATAAAATATCAATGCATACTGATACTAGAACTATCAGATAATAAATAAAATGGATATACTTAAATATATGAATATATAAGACAGGATGGAAAGCATAAACATAAATACAAACTACAAAAATATGAAAATGTGGAGGCATATTTGTAAAAAATGACCAAATTGAATCTTTAAATTAAAATAAAATAAATAATAATGGTAAATGGGCAATTCAGCAGATTGCAGTTAAAAATAAATTTAACAGAAAGCCATTTCTAAATAAAGATATTATTCAGAATGCAGCATAGAGCAAAGAGAAGATTCACAAAAGGAAGATCATGGGAAATATGGAGAAGATATTGAAAAGATCTTATGTACATCTAATTGAAGTTCCAGGAATGGACAGAGATAAAAATGCAAAGAAATATTAAGGATTTTCCAAAACTGATGGAATTCATGAAGTCTCAGATTCAGTAAGTAAATGGCCTTGTTAAGATAAGCTAAAGAAAAGCAAAGGTGTGCTGAATCCAGTTCATATTATCCCTAAGAGTCATTTGTTAAGTATTAAGGACTTTGCCAGCTAATCTTTAAAATATTGGTAACTGGAATTGGGCACAGAGGAAATATTTACACAGTGGAAATCATCAAACATTATGCGTTAGAGGTTTTCTCTGAAAAGTTATTTTACCAGCACAGCCCTGAGAAAGACATACCTTCATGCAATGTAGGAGAATTTCTAAATAAAAAAGAGAAAGAGCATTTTTAAAGGAACCAGACAGAAAGGACAGATGATTGCAAAGAGATGTCAGTTTAACTGACACCAGTCAGCTGAACAGCAGCATTGAAACACACAAGACAGCAAAGTATCTTCAAAATGCTGTGTGAAATAGAATTTATTTCTGGTAAATTATCATTCAAAAATAGGTCAAAATCCAGAGAATGTTCCAGTAACAGAATCTCACTAGGTTAATTTATAGGATAGACTTCAAAAAACATAGAAAATGATCTAAGAAGGAAGTTCTGAGATGTGCAAGGAAATGGTGAGAAAATAAATCTTCAAACACCTAGAAGGTTTTTTTTTTAAATCACTGAATAAAAAAATAAAAATAATGCATAACTGTGGTAAATTTTAAAAAAACAAGTTAGAACTAAAGTAATGCACAATAAAGATGTGGTAGTTGGGACATATGATTGCCTTAAACTATTTAATAATTTTATTTAGAAAAGACATGTGATGCTTATGGAAAGGAAGACTCAATATTGTAAATGTACCATATTTACTGAAAGAATTGATAGCAATAAAGATAAGGTAGGTATACATCTATGTAAAACAAAATGCCAGTAGAAATTTCCTTGAGATTAACAACAAATTTTTAAATTTATGTGGATGAGTGAAGTTCTAAGAAGAGTTAAAATAATCCCAAAGACGTAAGTATGAGTACTTGAGGTACCAGATAGCAATACAAAGTATAAAACTATTGTAATAAAGAAAAGTGTATTGTTGTTGCTGTTGTAGACAAATGGAGAAATTGATGTGAATAGAACATCTGGTTATGGAAACTTGATATTTTACAATGCCAACTCTAAAGGGAGAAAGTTGAAAATTATAGATATGTTTTTGAGACCATTATTTATCCACATTCAAAAGCAATGGAAATTGATCTTTGTTTCACACACACAAAAATCATATACAGATACACAAATGCATTAGCTGTGAAGCAAATTTTAAATCTTTTGGAAAAAAATATATGAAAGGTTATCTATATGACTTTAGGATACAGATAATCTTTCTGCAGCAAGGCATGTGATAACTCTAAGGAAAGCTATAAATACATTTTGTTATGTTAAAAAGAATATTAGTTTTCTGTTTATTAAACCTCTCATAAGGAGAACAAAATGGCAAACAACAAACTAGGAGAAAATAGCAATAGCACAAAAAAAGTTTTATAATCCAGAATATTTATGAACAAATGCAAATAATTAAGAAATAGTTTTTTTAAAGGAGGAGATGAGTAATAATTTTGTATGCAAGCATTTCCCAGGAGTATTCTTAGCTTTACCAGTAATCAAACAAATTAAATTAAAATCATAACAATATGTCATTACATAGACATCAGAGTCACAAAATAACTGAAGTTAAGACACAGTTGGTTGTCATAGAAGATGTGAAGCAACATGTAAGCTTATTTGTATAAAGACAGAAGTGTAAAATTTTATAACACCTTAGGGTGGCCTGGGTGGCTTAGTCATTAAGTGTCTGCCTTCAGCTTAGGTCATGATTCTAGGGTCCTGGGATCAAACCCTGCATCAGGTTCCCTGTTCAGCGAGAAGCCTGCTTCTCCCTCTCCCACTCCCCCTGCTTGTATTCCTTTTCTTGCTGTCTCTCTCTCTGTGTCAAATAAATAAATAAAATCTGAAAAAAAATTTTACAACACTTTTAAAAACCCATTAAGAATTATAATATGAAGTTTAATAGAGGCAAAGACCTACAATCTAGCAGTTCCCTCTTTCTCTGTATCCTAGAGAAACCCTTCATATGTAAGTGATAAATGTGTAAATATTTAAACATTCATTATTCCCAATAGAAAATAAATGGAAGGAGTGCACATGTCCATTAACAGTGGGAGGGATAAATAATGTAGAATTGTCAAAAAATGAAATATCTTTTGGTGAAATTAATTACACGTAGAAATACAAATTACCATTAATCAATCTACATTAATTTTCTATTACACCATAAAAATCATCACAACTTTGTGGCTTAAAATAACACCCATTTATTATCTCATAATTTCTCTAGGTCATAAGTCTAGGAAACTCAACTGGGTACACATGGTTTCATTGGGCTTAAATTATGCTAGGGCTGTAATTCTCATCTGAATCTCAGAATCCTTTTCCAAGATGACTGGTTGTTTTTTCTTGTTTGTTTGTTTGTTTATAATTTTAATTTTATTTATGCTTTCAATGAAGAAGAAGGGGAGAGGGGAAAGGGCCAAGGGAGAGAGAAAATCTTAAACAGGCTCATGCACAGTGTAGGGTCTAACGTGGGGCTCCATCTCATGGCCCTGAGATCATGACCTGAGTCGAAATCAAGAGTCAGTCATTTAACTGTTTCAGCCACTCAGGCACCTCCTGACTGGTTGTTGACAGAATTCTTTTCCTTTTCATGTGTTCCACATAGCCCCTTACATCTTCCAACCAGCAACAAGGCATAGATTCCTACTCTTGCTTATAATCTCCAAATTCTTCTGGTACTTCTTTCTGACTCCAGTCAGAGAAAGTTCTGTTTTTAAGGACTCCCATACTTCAATTGGGCTCCCCAAATAATCCTGATAATCTCTCTGTTTTAAGATCCATAAACTTAGTTAACATCTGCAAAGTCCTGTTTGAGAAGTAGTGTAACATATTTACCAGTTCCAGAGATTAGACTATGGACATCTTTGGGGTGTCAATCTTCCTATGACACGATCAAACCTAATTTTGTGTAGTATCATCAGCTTCACACAAACTGTAATTCCATTTATATAATAGGAAAAACTAAGTAATTGTTATTTTATATGCTGACTTACATTTAAACTAATACTGTGAAATAAAATGAGGTGTGATATATATATATCTCCATATTTATATAACTTTACTTTTTTAGGGAGAAAAACATGAGAATAAGGTAGAGCAGAAAGGAAGCTTCAAGGATTTTGACAATGCTCTCTCTCTTTTTTTCTTACTTGGGTGATGGGACCCTGTTTATTATTAATCTTTAAATGATGGTCATTTGCAATTTCCTTTCATGTGTATATGATCAATTTCACAGTAAGTTATAATCCTTTGAAATATTTTTGTATGTAATTTTGATAAATTTTAAATATTAAATTAATTACAACATGTATCACTTCCTTTAAAATATGTTTCACTGATATGGAAACTACAAGATCTATGAACCATAAAAATTCAAACAATCATTAAAAATAGATAAAATCCCATAAATAACACCTTGGGCAAAGAAGGGATTCCATCAATTTACACCCACACACACACACACAATTTCAATATTATATAAGCATTTGAAGAGAATGCAGAAGGAGAGAAAGCTTCCATCTTTTTATGTGAAACTATCAAACCAGACAAGGACATTTTCACTTGGAAGCATGGATGTGAAAATCCTAAACAAAAATTTTGCATGTTGAATCCATCCTAGGTTAAATTTTGAAAAGGAAGAGTATATTGGTTAAGTTAGATTTATTCAAGGAATGCAATGATACAAATGGAAATTTATTATGTTAAGTATTTTTATTAAGGTCATCATGTGGGTGTTAGCATTTTTACAACAGAAATAATGATCCTAGTATTTGGAGTAAAATTTCCAAAGTTAGTAAGTGATGGATCTGTGAATTACTCCAGGGTCTAATCTCAGTATACTCAGGTCTAATCTCAGTATATTACTCCAGGATCTAATCTCCAGGGTCTATTCTCAGTATATATGTCATAAAAGTAAGTAGTTTATGGCACATAATTTTTCCTTACATGTAATTATTGATGAAGAAATATATTGAAATTAGCCAGTCAGTATTTTGTTTCACCTAACAAAAATTTAAATTATGTTGAATGTAAAGTGATGTTTGCCTGAAATAATATCAATCAAGAGAAAATCTAGGGCCTGTAGGTGAAAATTTTGAAGAACATAGGACTAGAGCTTGGTAGCAAATGGAATTTAACACTTTGGAAAATAGCATATTTTGAAAAGCTTAAGAAAGAGGAGTTTTAGGAAAGTACTTCAATGATGTTAAACCCATTCTCAAAATGTTCTCAGTAGCCAAAAATAGTTTTGGACTTAGTACATGATGGGAAGGAAAAAAAAAACAAAACAGTTATTTTTGCTGTTCCAGACTTAATTCCAAATTTTCTCTCATTTATTTATGAAAAAAATCAAAAAATTTTCCCTGAAACTTGAGCCATCTGTGTCCCAAAGAGATGGAGAATAGAAATATATCAGATAATAAGGAGTGTGGTTTGGAAGCAAGTCGAAATTGAGTATATATAGACTATAATTTCATTTATTTCATGTGTGCTAAATTTTAAGAACATTCCTTAAAAGAAAATGGCAATAAGTTACTCTGTGGGAAATTTTCTATTAAAGGAACTGATTAATATAATATGTATATAAATATGTTAAAATGGTAAAAATATGCATAATTTTAAGAAAAAACAAGATTATAAGATAACGTTAGTGGAATCTTAAAGTGTTTGGGCTGCGGTTCTTATAGATCTATTGCTATGAGTAACTGCCTATGGTAATATATTTCCAAGAAGATTGCCATTGGTTTTTTCCTCTTCTTAAACATGCACCTTGTTTTCCCATCAAGACGTAGAGTCTATCCCCTCCTATCTCTTGAATCAGGTCTTAAAGATTTGTTTGACCAACTAACTGAATTATATGTTCTGGGGCTTGTGAGCCTATGTTACCGGAATCTGCAGTTCTGCCCTGGGCCTCTTGGAATATTCACTCAAATCCCTGAGAGACTTTTATAGGACCCTGGAGAAAACACATGGAGAGATCTTGAGATCACACTGAGTGGGAGAGGGTTCCAGCTAAGCCTAACTATCCAGCTCTTTATCTTTGACCCTCCAGAACCAGACCAGGAACCAGTTCAATAGCACTAAGTGAACACGGCTTTTGCTCTCTGGAGCAGAATTGTCCAGCTGAGCTCTGCTCAACGTCCTAAGCCATAAAATTATGAAATATAGTAAAGTGACTGCAATTTTAATTCAAAATGTTTGTGGATAGTTGATTGTGTAACATTTAATAGCCAAAACATTAAGAAAGCAAAAACTCATTTGGTTTTATAGGTAAGTATTATAATACCATATTTAAGTTACAAAATTAATGAAACAATGAGATGAATCGCCTTAGTCTTTCAGACCTGCAGTAAAACTGAAATGTAAAAGAGTTTAATGTGACATCCAAATTATCTCTTTGTTCAATTGTCTATTTTTAAAATGTTTTCAATTGTTTATTTTAATATTTTTTATAGCAAAATATAAAACAGTTTCTAGCTGGTTAATGTTTATTATGTAAATATCTGACACAATGGAGGACAAAAACACTAATGTATCACAATAATTTTGTTATAACTTAAATGGAAAACTTAGTTTCTATTTAATGTTAAAATTTTGCATTTCTATATTGATTCATTTATTCATAATGAACTCATTAATTCCATGTTGGGACCTTGACTCTTAGTTTAAGATTTCATGAAACTGGAGATACTTAGTATATAAAACTGCCAATTGTTTCACATGGTGTTATAAATGAAGATGTACATTTTTAAAGAAACTATATTTAACCTTTGTTTGCTGGCCAAAGTGATGTAGTTCTGGTAATTTACTGAAGGATGGAAAGATTAATGTTTTAATCACTAACAAAAGTATATCATTTTACAGATTAAAAACAAAGTCATTTCAGGATCTAAGGTAACAACAATAAAATAAGGTAGACCATGAATATGCCCAGCGAAGAATATGTCAGGAGATTCCTCATGTTCATTGTATGATGGGTAGGTCCCCTCATCTTACTGCTTCTGGTTCTTTTATCTAAAGAGCTTTGCACTTTAGGTAAATAATCGTAATAAATGATTATTATGTGATTAAAATATAAGAAATAGAGTAACTCCAAGAAATCTCATTTTATAGTAGTGCCTGTTCTATTGATAGTAAAAAAGACTGGAAATCACGTAGCAAATATGTTAAATTGTTACAATATCCTACAGCAAAAAATAATTAAATAACATGTCCCTGTGCCATATTATAGATGAATCAGAAAGGTATGTAAATGATATAAATCCACTGCTATAAGAACAATAATATAAAGATAGTGAAATAAAAACTTGTTAATCCATGCTGTGGTTCTCAAAGATGAATTCACAAAGTGAGAAATAATTAAGCAGGATTCTGAATATAGAATGGTTTAAGAAGCATATAGGAAGGAAGAGAGAGGGCATAATATTTCAGAGGCAGCAACAATAAATATAAATATACAGAGACAGGAAAAATGTTACCTACTCAGAAATATATGGGGATGATATGCCTAAAATGAAGGCATCAAGAGAGAATAATATTGTATATGACATAGCGGTAGCTGTTTAATTATGGAAGAGTTTTACATTAAGCAAATTAGATTTTAAAATGGTAGATAATCTAAAGGCACCTGGATGGCTCAGTTGGTTAGGCATCTAACTTGGTTCAAGTATTTTATCAGGGTCTTGAAGTCGAGTCCCACATCATGCTCCATACTCAGTGGGAGTCTGCTTGAGATTCTTTGTCTCCCTCTCCTTCTGACTCTCCTCCTGCTTATGCATGCACACTTTCTCTCTCTCTCAAACAAATAATAAGTAAATCTTACAGATAAAATAAAATAAAATAAAATAAAATAAAATAAAATAAATAAAATAAAAAGATAAAATGATAGATAATTTAGAGGAGAGTTCAAAAGTTCAGGACCAGAACACAAGACTCTCACTTTCCATTTCAGCTCTGTCATTTGTTATGTGACTGAGCATGGGCATGTTACCTACTGGCTTAGCTCACAGTTTCCTCATCTGTGAAAGACAGGGAAAAACCCAACTCATGCTCAGTTTTATGAATAAATTGAGATAATTCTTGTAAAGCAATTGGAACACTACCTGTAGCACAGGAGTTTTACTTGGTATAGCAAGCATTGTTGTCCTATAGTTGTATTTGTTTGATTGTTTTTGTATTATTAAAGGCAGAAGTAAGTCATGATCAGAAATAAGCAGTAGTCTTAGAAATGAAAAAGGGAGATGAGAAAGGTGTTAAAAAGGTAGAAATAAGACAAGTATGTGACTGAATGCAGGTGTTAAATTATTTTATAATTAATTTTTGTAGTGGGTTTCTTTAGTAATCTATCCAGTGGTGTTTTCATTAATCAAAGCAGATAATATAAAATAAGCAAAAGGCTTGAGGAGATTTATATTGAGTTAAGTTGAGGATATTATGTACATGTTCCATGTATGTTTTAAGAAATTATTCATTATCAGACAAGATTCTGCCTATGTTCTTTTGAGTTGTGAGATACTGGGCTTAGTATAGAAACTTTAAGAGGATCTCATGTAGAAACAGTAAAGAAAACCAGAAAAAATGGGAGACTAGAACATTAAAAGATACCACTTGGGATGCCTGGGTGGCTCAGTTGATTAAGTGTCTGCCTTCAACTCAGGTCATGATCCAAGGGTCCTCAAATGAAGTTTTGCAAAGGACTACTTGCTCAGTGAGGACCTGCTTCTCCATCTCCTTCCTGCTCCCCACGCTTGTGCTCTCCCTCTCATACATAAATAAATAAAATCTTTTTTTTTTTTTTAAAGATACCATTTGAGGTTTGAGAATAGGCATAAAACACTGAAAAGGATGAGTTGAGGATGAAGGTGAAGTAGAAAATAACATTTTATATAATGTTATCTAATAACAGTAGAAAATCAAAGGAATGAAGAATTTCAAACTGGAAAAAATGGTCAACAGTGCCAAATTCTAAACAAAGATCAAGAAATATGGGACTCGGAATGTTATCTGATATTTCCTTTTGAAAGAAATTAATACAAATAATAAAATAAGTTGGGATGTTATTTAGTTTCAGTATTCTCAGAAACGGAGAATATTAAAATCTGAAAGAAACCAATTCTGATCTGTTAGCTCACTTTAACTTAATTTTATTCTTTCTCACCTATCAGGAAACAGAAACCTTTTAATTGTTTTCTCATATATTTAAATAACTTAAAGTTGACATTTATCTAATTTTTCAAAATGCAAATTCACTTAATGAAAGAAAGCATGGTTAGACAAAGGTATTTTCCAAATTATATATTATGACACATATTATAGTTAATAATTTATCATTTATATATTGCATATTCATAAAAATAGATGCAGTTATTTTTATTTAAAAATGTATTCTATGCAGTTGTTATTCTTAAAATTGATACAATATAATACTCTAAGGCTGGAAATAATTGCTTACAAAGGTTTACACTAATTCAAAGTTAATATTTTTTATTCCACATATTTTAAAAAGAAAATTATCACCTGTTCCATGCATTGATACTGAGTAACTAGATATTATTTTCAGAACTGTGAGATATCAAAAAGCAAAACATGGTTTTGAAAGCAACACTTAAAGCTTAACTGGAGGGAGCATCCCACGTTTTAATGGAAAAAAAGTGGTTTATTAATGCATTTATACACTCTAAATATAAACAAATAAAGGATTTATTTTTCAATTTAAATATAAATAACACTATGTTTTAATATGACTTCATTTAGTTTTATTCCTTGTAAAAATTACCTTAAAGAATATCTGTAGTTTTATTGATTCCTTTTGGTATAATGAATTATACTTTATTTTAGCTGTAAAATGAAATTAAATTAAGGTATGTTTTAATAATACAATTGTAGATATTATGCAGAAAGTATGCAAAGTAACTTTGGTATTCCATTAATCAGGAAATAAAATGTGCATATAAACTATGATTTATTGAGGGAAAATGCTATTTTACATCTGGTGCGTGGTGTAAGGTCTAATCCTGTATGCAGCACATTAAAGAAACTCACACTAACCATGGATTAAAATTAAAATTAAACTGCATAATGAGACATGTAGTTAAAATGATTTTATTTTATTTGTGATGTCACTTGGAAAATATCACTATCCAAACTGTTGTATGTATATCTTTTAAAAATATAAATCACTCTCAAATTTTATTTTAAAAAAAGGCCCTAACTTTTTATGAGTCAAATAATTTAGTGACTCATATTTCACTTTAAATATTATTCATGTATTATGAGAACTGCTCTCATATAAAAATCATGGTAGTTCTACATGAAAGATAGTGAAACAAAAAATTTTAGGAGTAGTGGAAATTTTGATTTTTGTTTTTACTTTCACATTCTTTTAAAAACTTGAAGTGGTATCTGTAAATAGGCTTTTTGTGCTTGGAATATATTGACAGAGTTTGAAGGGTTAGTGTTGTTTTCATAAATAATGGCGTTTATGGTTGTTTCATATTCTCAATAGATTTTAATGAAAGTAGGATTGCAAAACCTCCTGATAAAATATAATCATCCATTACACAGTAAAATATTTCTTTTTTGCTACCAATCTATTTTGAAAGAACGTTAATTAAACACATCATCCTTCCTACCGTCTTTCAAGTTATAGCATAAGTTACATGCCTTAAAAGGTAAAATTTGTATACTTCTAAAATTAATGTCAAACAATTACTTAAGCAAAATGACCTCTTTTGGGAGTGAAGACCTGTATAAACATTTTTGAAAATGTGAGGGAAATTTAAATGAATATAAAGTGTCTTTTATTTATGCATTCAATGATAATGTACCTGGTCCTGTTCAAAATTTTCAACAGTACTACAATGTTGCAATAAATTGATAACAACATTTTGAAAAAAAAAAAAGAAAAATCAGAATTGATTACCATTATTTTTCTTAATTTTTTTTCCATTAAAAGACATAAGATTATACCTCCCACTTAAACTTCCTGAGTCATAAGAAATTCTGCATTACAAATTACTTTCAAAATATATCCCCATACTATTTGTTCACACTTTATAAAATCTTAACTATTTGTAGTTTAGAACTATGACTATTTTCTAATATAATGAAATTCCTTTATAACTTTACATGTCTCATAATTACACAGAATTTGCTTATATGTACTAAATCCTGAATAAGACAATGGGTGGGAAAAGATGTGAGTTTTGAGTTAATAAAATATAAATATAAGGAAATTAAAGGAGAAAAAGAAATGTATTATTATGCAGTATATAGTTGATGCCAAACTTAGTGAATCTGTTGAATAGTATATTTTAAAACTGAAGATCAAATACTTTTGCTTTGATAAGCTGGAACTTTCTTGCATGTATACTGCATAAAATTTGTATTTTGAAAGTGCCTTTTTATATTCTGTTCTTACGTGAGAAATACAAATATATGCTTTCCAAAAACAGCCTTTTGGTTTGAATAAGTCTTCTCAGATGATTTTTATCTTCTTGGTTATCCAGAGTCATATTTTGAATAAGATCCACATAAAGTTTCCTAAATAGATATTTCATTTAGTTATAACTTAAATGATCTAAAAGAATTATATTAAATAATGAACTCTAGATTTTTCTTTCTATCACTTCTTTACATAGTCCTGAATCAAAGCAGTGTCACTTGGTTATTTTAGATACTGCTATTCTAACAAGTGCTTATTCAAGAAACAAGCCAACTACAAAATTAGAGGTTAATGTCAACCAAGGAGTGATAAAACACACTTTTTTGCAGTATCCTTATTTTTCATCTTCTGAAGTAATTGCACAGAAAACAAAATTTTCTATCACTGATAAAAGTGAAGAATACTTTAATGCATTTAATGACTTAAAAATAATATTCTAGTGAAAAACTGAAATGACTTTAAAATATAGAAATGTATCAATATGTAGCAATAGTTATATATGTTAACACAAAATACTTGCTTTATTTTCAGATGAGTTGACCATGTTTTAATTATATTTTCTTTTAAATTCCACAAAAATGATGAATTTCAAATTCTCTGGAACTAGGCATTAACCTTTTAAATGTAATTACCTGACTAACCAATAAGTTACTAAAGATAAAACCAAATAAGTAAAACCAAAATAGTTTATTTGGTTTTATCATAGATAACTATAATTTCTTAGTGAAAGCCTTGTTCTAATGACATCATTCTTTATCCACATGATATAAACTTTCAGTGAACACTTTGTATTTAAGGCACACAGAACACCTGTGGTTTGAAATCTGAAGTAATATATCAGACTTCAATTGCTATTTTAATTTATTGTTTCTTCTTTTCAAATGATGAAAAACAAAGCATCAATACAGCATTCATACTGAGCTAAGATGCAATCATTTCAGACTCAAGTGAGGGTCTCATCACGTTATCATAAGACTGCAAACAGCTTATTATGCACTAGAACAGTATGGAGACCTTAAAAAAAAAAAAGCTTTTAAATGGTAACCATGCTGAGCTCAAATGAGACAATTATGGATTTAAATGGATCTTAGTAGTAATAAGAGAATTATGAATATGTTGAACAGTGAAACCAGAAAATCTTTTCAAATAATGAAAATGTGCAATGTGTATTTTTTTGCTAATTTTATATTTATACATCTTACTTTTTCTTTATTTATCCGAGTTTTAAAAAATATGTGCTATATCATTTCTCAAAAGTGGATATATGAATGCATCATGAGACTCTAAAGATAGTATAAAAATCACGAATTATTAACTGTATGGTCTTTTAGCATTTTAGTATTTTGCACTCAATGCTGAGGTTTAACTCATTTTATAGATAAGAACATATTTTTTTAATATTTATTTCCCTAGAATGGTGAACACATTAAAGCCTCTTACACCAGAGAAGGCTCTAGAGTTTTGATTTCTCAACAGAAGAAAATGGGTTTCCTTTGGTGTCCATGGGTTTTCCACTTTTCCATAGTCTTGGTTATTTAGTGTGGCATAGTATTTTTAATTTTTTTTAATTTTTGTTGTTTTCTAGAACATAGACCTGAGAATGCTATGCAGGGACATTGTATAGACTTAAGCATTCTTTAAATATGCTCACCTATGTGGTGAATGTATTTAGCCAAATATTCATAGAAAAATATTTTCTAAAAGTTTATTACCCTGGGGAATCTACATACATATCTACATACCCTGGAGAGCTACAGGATCTTAGAAGTTCTTGAGGACAGTGAAGAATCCAGGGCCTACGGTCAAAAATATGTCATTTCTATACTATCTCTTACTTCACTGAGGAATTTGACCTCTTAAGTCTTCATTTTTTTCTCAATTTAAAATGATTATACTAGACTGGATTTTTTGAGTTCTTTCGGTAGACTAACATACAAAATGTATTTGACTTGAATTATTGTCTCCAAGAAAAATAATTCAACTTTGAGGTTTGATTCCTAACTTTTTTTTTTTTTCTTTTTGTACTAAGTACATGTGAAATACTAGAGTTT
>NW_022630995.1:73680782-73727856 GCF_010015895.1 Lontra canadensis | reverse complement strand
GGGGGGGGTGGGGTTATGGACATTGGCGAGGGTATGGCTATGGTGAGTGCTGTGAAGTGTGTAAACCTGGAGATTCACAGACCTGTACCCCTGGGGCCAATAATACATTATATATTTATAAAAAAATTTTTTTTTTAAATTGTGCTCATATTCATAAGACTTTCAAAGTAAAATAACTGAAGAATATCTTAACTCATCTCTGACTGGAGAGTTCTAGAAACCTATCATTTACCTTTCTGATATCATCCTGAACACTAAAGTATTCAGAGAAATATCAGAGAAGCAGAAAAGAATACTGAACTGATTAAACTCAACCTTCTTCAATTAACTTTCAGAGCACTAGTTTTTTTTTATTTTTTTTTTAATTTTAATTTTAATTTTGAATACAATTGCTAAACCATTTTCAAAAATTGCAAAATCACTTTTGGCCTTTTAAAGGATTACTTGTTCTTAATTATATCTAAACATGTAGACATGTGCCTTAAAATAGCCACTTATTGCAGCAATTAAGTTAACATGCAAAAATTTTTCTACTAATAAGAGATATTTGATTTAGATGTCTTATTAATATGCATCCAAACATTAAACCAACAAATGGAGTTTAAATACTGGCTCTCATCATACATGTTACTAAGCATTTTTGGAAAAGGCCACATTTATACTTGCATTTATTTTTGGAATAATAATGGATATTTGGCTCAAATCTATGTTTAGTTTTACAACCTTTTAAAAAAAGAAGTATTTTCTTTTTTAAATTCTATACACTTGGATTAACAGAAGTAATCTAATACATATTAGCCTAATGAAAGGGAAGTAGTGAATCAAGCCACATTTATTTCAGTTCACTGTTCACAGACTCACTCATTTGTGAAATCTAATCAAATATTTCTGGAATGAAAAGGAGAAAGACAGAGAGTTGCAAAAGATTTGTGGAAAAATATGAATTAATTTTGAGACAATAAAATAAAGAGTTTAAGGAAGCTAATACTTCCTGTCAGAAAATTTTATAACAACTAATTCTACTGAATTCAGTGCATATTATTTCATAAAATTGAATTGCATGCTCAATCAATTTGATTGACTATGTTAAAATATGTTTCATTGTTACTAAAATTTAGAAATGGTTACTTTGGGCTACTCTTACACACAGAAAGTAGAATTATGTAGATTATAATTCATCAACTGAGATACAGATTTTAATTAACCACTCACCTGGAAACCTAAGAATGGTTCCTGATCATTTCGTTAACCTCAAATAATATTAGCACAATTGAGCCTATTGGAAATTTTCAGCAGCTGAAGAATATGAATGTGAAAGAAAAAAAATCATGACAGTCAATTAATTACCTGCTAATTTCATGAATGCATGGCCATTTTAAAGAGTTATCCAAGATTTTGAGTCTAATCCAATCTTCTATTATAGTACAAGGATAATTTTAATTATGTTATTTTACACATACACACATATACATATATACACATACACAAGCACACGTTTTAGTTCTGCTAAATAAATTTAGCTCAATCCAAATCAGTTGTAAAACCTGGCTGTGTGTGGATTAAAAAACATACACATTTTACCAAAAAATAACAAATTTATAAGTAAGAATTTAGTTGATAATCTAAACCACATAATTAATTATTAATTAAAAGAAAATCATCTAAAATCCTCTTTTTTCAAATTATCAGTGCTGTATTTGTGTAGAAATGCAGCAGAATAATGTATCAAAAAAGGCTAGAAATATGCAAGCCTGAAAACTATTCTGGGATCATTTTCTTTTTACAGAATTCATATACCTTTATAATAAAATACACAGTCTATACAAACATGTTTTACACATATTAGGTCCTGTTTAATCTTAAAAAGAGATCATATACATATCTTTCTCTGATACCTGACTTTTCTGCATGCAAATATAACCTGATACATATCTTCAAGTAAATAAAAATGTATGCAATTTAATCATTTAGGAGCTTCACATGAAACTAAAATACGGTGATGTCACAATGGTTTTCACCATTCCTCTCTTCATGGACATTTGGAATATTTCCAGGTTTTATTTACTCCTGTGAACACAGTTGAAATAAATATCTTCACTTCTATGTCTTCTGTATTTTTCTTTGTAATCCTTTACTTTTATGAAACAGATACCCAAAAAATAAAGATACGAAGTCTAATAAATGGACATTGTTAAGTGTGCAGTAACAGTCACCTTCTCTAAGATCCCTTCTAACATGAATTATTGTTCTCCATATAATATTTATTACTCTTCATGGTAAAAAGGGAAACATTCTGTTACTTATATTTATTTATCTCCACTAAATACTCTTTGTCTTTTGTCTCTGACACACTCTTTAGCCCACTTTTCACAGTGGACCCTTAGAGAAACTTTTTTCCCCACCTCAAAACCCAAACCAGCTCCTAGGTGTTGTTATCTTGCTTAATAATTGGTACAAGTCATTATTAGATATTCCCTTATAGTATTTACTCATAACACAGCCATTGTTTTTAAATGCCTAATTGTGCTTTCATTAACATATACTAAGATTAATGTGTATTTAAAAAAAAATTATTAATCAGTGTGCCTGGGTGGCTCAGTTGGTTAAGTGTCTACCTTTGTTTGACTCAGGTCATGATCCCAGGGTCCTGGGATTGAGCCTCACATCAGGCATCCTGCTGAGTGGAGACCCTGCTTCTCCCTCTCCCTCTGCCTGCCTCTCTGCCTACTTCTGCTATCTCTTTGTCAAATAAACAAATAAAATCTTTAAAAAAAAATTCTATTAATCATAATTATTTTCTTTCCCTACCTTGATATATCTTTTTTTTTTTTTTTTGATATATCTCATTTTATTCCATTTCAGGTTGGTCAAATTAGTTTTTATTTTTAATCATTTTTTTTTTAATTTATTTTCAGCCTAACAGTATCCATTGTTTTTGTACCACACCCAGTGCTCCATGCAATCTGTGGCCTCTCTAATACCCACCACCTGGTTCCCCCAACCTCCCACCCCCCCACCTCTTCAAACCTTTCAGATTGTTTTTCAGAGTCCATAGTCTCTCATTGTTCACCTCCCCTTCCAATTTCCCCTAACTCCCTTCTCCTAACTCCCCATGTCCTCCATGCTATTTGAAATAATCTCCTTTCCTTTTTCTTTTTTTTCTCTTTCATTTCTCTTTTGCCCTAAAAAAATTATACCTTATGTGAATATATTGGTTTTTTTAAAAGATTTTATTTATTCATTTGACAGACAGCAATCACAAGTAGGCATAGAGGCAGGCAGAGAGAGAAGAAGGGAAGCAGGCTCCCTGCTGAGCAGAGAGCCCGACATGGGGCTCCATTCCAGGACCCTGAGATCATGACCTGAGCTGAAGGCAGAAGCTTTAACCCACTGAGCCACCCAGGACCCTATGAGTATATTATAAGCATTGAGTATTTTTCTCTGTCCCACTGACTTTGACAATGTATTACTACCAGTGAAAGGCCGATGTTAGTTTCATTTTCTTTCAGAAGTAATTTGCTATAATTTACTAGAGGCTGTGGATTATTGTCTTTATCCTTGGAATTTGAGGTATTCACTCTGATGCTAAAGACATTTTTTTAATTAATCCTGCCTGGGACTTGATGAGATTTTTGTTTGTTTGTTTGTTTGAGAGAGAGAGAGAGCCAGTACATGCAAGTAGGATAGTGGGTGGAGGTGGTGGTGATGGGGGAAGGTGCAGACAGGGGAAGGAGACAGAGAACCCCAAGCAGGCTACATACTCAGCAAGGAGGCAATTTGTGACTTGATCTCTCCTGAGATAATGACTTGAGCCAAAATCATGAGTCAGGAGCTTAACCAACTGAGTCACCCAGGAACCCTGTGATTTTTAATTCTTCAAATCAGACAAATTGTCCCCTTTGATTTGTGTAATTATTTCTTCTATGTCTTATATTCCTTTTCTAAGACACATGGTATTTTTATATTTTATCTCTGAAAATCATCTCTCTCTCTTTTTTTTTTTACCTGTGAGTTCTGAGTTATTAATTTCACATGATCTGTCAAGTCACTAACGTGGTGCTGAATACTGATGACATAGGCTTCCAAATGGTTAAAACTGAGTTTCAAAATATGAATATGATTTTAATAACTTAATTGATCCTCCCCTCAAGCGCTCATATTATCTTTTCTTTTTCTTTTTTTTTTTTTTTCTTTAAGTTGTTGTCTTCTGACTCCACTCTATTTCAACATGAGTAAGTTCACCTCTGGGTTTTGTTGTTAGTCCCTCCTATGATTTTGTGTGCTCATAAGGACAGTACAACTTTTTTCCAAACTCCATATACTTAATGATCAGATTGCCGTTAGG
Source organism: Lontra canadensis (assembly GCF_010015895.1). Classification (NCBI taxonomy): domain Eukaryota; kingdom Metazoa; phylum Chordata; class Mammalia; order Carnivora; family Mustelidae; genus Lontra; species Lontra canadensis. Next base: position 73,723,511 of record NW_022630995.1, on the reverse strand, counting down.
GTAAGCTGGACAAAACAACAGTCTCCAGAAGGCACAGCTCATTCTGTGCCTCTGATAAAGCAGAAGACAATCTCTCAACAGCCAATTGTTTTCCTGAGGCCAGAGAAAAATGCTCTTTGCTTCCAGTCTCACTGGCTGCATTTATCAAGCCTCTCCTTGCCTCAGAACCTGAAACCCATTTGGCTCAATTTGGTAGCTCCTTTCCAGATCCAGCAAGAGTCTGTGTGAAGGTATATGGGTGGCTCAGTCAGCTAAATATTCAACTCTTAATTTCGGCTCAGGTCATGATCTCAGGGGCAGGCGATGAAGCCCTGCATTGGGCTTCTCCCCATGGTTGCTTAGGGTTCTCTTTCTCTCTCTCTCTGGCCCTCCCACCCAACTTTCATGCTCTCACTCTCAAATAAATAAATAAATCTTTTCTTTTAATAAATAAAATCTTTAATTTTATTTAAAATAAATATATATTTTTTTCTTTTTTTAAGAGCCTATGTGAGCATGAGGGTATGGATTCTTGATTATCTCAATGCTGAGCCATCCACAATTATTAGGGAATCCTGTTCTGGTCCTCAACTCACCACCAAGTAGTCCTGTGCTTTAGCATCTCCAGAAAGAGCCATGTTCCTCAAATGCCCTCTCTATACCAAAGAAAAAGTGAAGGTATAGAAGAAAAGGATATGGTTTTAAGGTTTTGAGTTATTTTCCAGTTTCTCTCCCAGTAAAGTTTACTATCTAAATAAAGTTATGAAATATGATTAGTTATTAATATTATATATTCTTAGATGATAAAATCAATAATGTTTCAGTCAGTTAAAAAAAATACCCATGTGCAAACTCCCTTATTTTCCTAGGTTTTATGTTTGGCATACTCTTTTTGTTACAAATACCAATTGGGTTGCATGAGACAGGAAAGAAGAAGAAATATAAGGCAAGGGTATACTTATAATACTACATAGCAATGTAGCTAGGGATTCATTTTTATAAGATTTATTTATTTATTTATTTATTTAAGGAGAGAGAGGGGCAGAGGGAGACAGAGTTTTAAGCACAGTGTGTTGAGCTTGGAGCTTGATATAGAGGTCAATCTCATGTTCCTGAAATCATGACCTGAGCTGAAATCAAAAGTTGGATGCTTAACCTACTGTGCCACCTACGCTTCTTCTTCTTCTTCTTCTTTTTTTTTTTTTTAGATTTTATTTATTTATTTAAGAGAGCGTGTGAGTGAGGGAAGGGACAGAGGGAGAGTAAGGGAGAATCTCAAGCAGACTCCATACTGAGCAATGGATCTCACAATCCTGAGATCATGACCTAATTCAAAACCAAGAGTCACATACTTAACCAACTGAAATCTCCAGGTTTCCCACCCAGTTATTCCAAGGGGGCATTTTCTTACTTCCATATCAGAAGTGATACAGGGTGGAAGGAGCATAGGGTAATACAATGGAGACATCTCACTCTTACTCTCTTACTCTGCTTTATGAATGAAGCTTACTTATGAGACATAATTAAATCTAACATTAGTGATGAGTTGCTACTGACAATAGAGGGGTTCTGGAACTTTGTCAACTGAAAGCTACTCATAAGAAATTTGACCTGTCATGTGTAGTACATTATTCTCACGTATATGGGCATCATTCAGGAAACCTGCAAGAAGACTAGCTAGGCAAATTGTGTGGGCATCAGTTGGATTCTTTGGGTTTAATTCATAACCCACAAGATTCTTATCCTTAGACATGTATGGCAGTAAAATAAGTATTTCGGAAAAGGCTTAATGTACAGTGTAAAATATATCCTATGAGGACCATTAAGTGGAGTTACCCATAGCTATTGAAATAAATATTTCTACAAAAAAAAAAGGCACAAAAATTTTAGGAGTTTCTTCTTCACACTATAACCCAAGGAGGATAGTTTGTTGTTCAATATAGTCTTAAGGGATCCTGGTGATTGGCAGCTCTGTCATCTTCAATGTATAGTTTCCAGTGAACTTTATTTTATCATTCAGCGGAGGGAAAGAGCATGGAAGGAAAAGATATGGAGGGTTTAAGCAGGTCAATCTGGCAACCATTTCTACTTAAGCTCCATTGACTAAAACATTCATATGGCCCACCTAACTGCAAGGGAGTCTGGGAAATAGAGTCCATCTCTAGGCCTAGTGAGAAAAGAAAATTAAGTCTCTGCTTCATGAGGTTAAACCAGAGTTAATAAGTACATAAATAACAGTTTAAAATAATATGAGTATGGTTTAATATTAAGGATGATCCATATTAACACAGAAACTGATGAAATTGATTCATTGCTTTTACTTTTTCCTATAAACCACACTTACAATATGTTCAACATCGGGAGCCTATTCATAGTAAATAGCAAAATTTTTCCCTTGAGAAAAATAGTATAGGTCACTCTTTTGGTGGAAAGAAACTAATATTGAGAAAAATTAATATATTCTGAAGATATCTATTTTTTTTTCTATAATTCTTCAGTAGTTGCACTTGTCTTTGACTTTGCTTGGTAAAGTTTGCATTGCAAATTTGCCACTAGACATGGTTCTTGTGGGAAGAGCATCAGCAGACCTGTTCCAGTGTCATGCCCCAATTAAATATTTGGCATATGCACCAACCATGATAATCAAACTGTATCCCTAGGTATTAAAATCTTACATGGAATAATACAAGGAAAGAATGTTATGAACAGCTAATTCTGGTTAATTATGATGTCAGTGCCCTGAATAAGAAGTACTGAGTTCTCCTGCTGAGATTGATGATCTCACTTGTTTTTTGTTTGTTTGTTTGTTTTCGTTTTTTTCCCATCCTCAAATCCTAGTTTTTAGGCATTTTTTTTCATATAGCGAGTTGGTATCTCTCTAATCAGATATTTCAATTCTTTTTTTTTTTTAAGATTTTATTTATTTATTTGACAGAGATCACAAGTAGGCAGAGAGGCAGGCAGAGATAGACAAAGAAGCAGGCTCCCCGCTGAGAATAGAGCCCGATGTGGGACTCGATCCCAGGACCCTGAAATCATGACCTGAGCCGAAAGCAGAGGCTTTAACCCACTGAGCCACCCAGGCACCCCTCAATTCTTATTTTTTAAACTGATTTTTGCTTAAGTTAAATTCAGATCTTTTGCTCTTATGTAAGGAAACTAAAACACCATCTGAAATCCACCTAGCTAGAGCTATCCAGGGAAAATATAAGACATTAGACACACATTTGCAGTTAAAAGGCATACTATTTTAGCAACTGTAATCAACTAGTTTTTTATTTGCAAATAATTATGAAATAAATTAATAAGTATCATTGTGGGGGATATATGTTTTTACTGGTTCCAGATAGTACCCAAGTGGGCCAAAAAACTTAAATAAATAAATAAATATCACAAGATTCTGTAGAAAGCGAAACTAAGCCTGTCTGTACAGGAACATGCCAAATTTCTCAGTGATACATGATTTTCAAATATCTATTACACGTAAGGTTTAGGAACAAAAAATCCTATTTTCAGGAATCAAAAGCTCACTGGGTTTATGACTTCAACTTTTACCAGAAGGAGAAATTAGTAAATGCTGTTGACTATCTGCCTACTTATTTTCTAGAAACTCTAGTTTTGACCTTGAGAGCATACTATAAAATTTAATTTTTTAGGCCAAGAGACATTAGTTAACAATTAAAATTCTTATGTTGCAACTATATTTAGTTTTATGACTTAAAAATATTTAATTGGCAGGTACACTGAGGCTCTTTACAATGGGTTTATCTTTATAAATCATTAATAAAAATTAAAAACATTATTTTAATTTCTAAGCAATTTAACTGTCCAAGTTTTATGTCTTCCATGGTCATATTTTTGTCAGAAAACTAAGAAAAGCATTTATAAGAGATGAATATAATCATAGTTAACACAAAAAATCTAAGAAGAATGAATTAAAATGATTAAACCAGCAATGTCAAAATTAACATTTTAGAAGAAAAATTATTTTGTGATTAACAAGTGAACTACTCATTTTGAATGCACATTTATAGTAAAAGGTTAAGGCTATTATATATGTATGTCAATCTCAGGTATGATGATATTAATATTCTAAGCTCAGAAACATCTATCTAACACACATGACAATGAAACCACTGTAAACATTGACTCCACAGTCAAGAACCCCTAGCACTTAGAAAAATTTGATTTAGCTATTTGGGCCATATCATGAAATCGAGAGTTTCACTAGTGGCACGCCATTAATATTTGGATAATTTTCACCACTTCCATAGTGAAGATAATAATGTTAATTCAAAACATTCTCCCAATCTCTCCCTCTATTGTTTTGTTTTCTCTATCTCTCTTACCTACCTGCGAAACCAGTCTAACTCAATGCTTACGTTTGCAAATCTGCAATTCCAACATTTGGATTTTTCTTAATGCTTGACATTTACTAGGTATCTGCTGCATCCTTAGTTGTATCTTAGAAACTCCTTGCTTATACTCCTTTTTAGCACATTTTCTGTTCTTTTTCCTCAGATCTTCATTACCTTGTATACTTCATATACAATTTAATTCAAGTGGCACTTCCTCAGAAAACTTGTCTCTGGTCCAACCTAAAAAAAAAAAAGAAAATCCTGTACCAGTTGTTCTCTACCATAGCATCAATATCATTTTTCTCATAACTCCTATCAACTAGTAAGCTTATCCTATATGCTGATTTACTGTTGTTTTTTTTTTTTTTTTCCTGTCTTTTTAGAGTAAAACATAGGCTCTTTGAGGGTAGAGATATTGCCACGCATCCACATATGGGAGAATAGCCCCGGATTCATAGTAGATGTTCAAAATTTTATGTTGATGGCTGCAGCCAGTCTTGACTTGAGCAATTTAAATCTTCTTTAAGCCTCTTATTTCCTTCCTCTGAATTGGAACAAATCACACTGTTACTCTATCACGGTGTGAATTTGAGAATTAACTGACATATTTGTATAAGAATGTTTACTACAAAAGGCTAGACATATGCAAGTGGTGTGTTGTAATGATATGCAGGACCCAGCTCCAAGCTTGTTAACAGCTATTAAATTTTCAGAAACTTTGTCAGTTGGCTGACATCATGTTATAGGTTGAGAGTGGCCACAGTAGATGTACATATATCATGGAAAGCAGAAAATGCTACAGATCAGGGCCATTTATTCTAAAAGATCTGGTTGTTAATTATTTACCAGTACATCAGTAAAATCCAATCTACATTAATAATAGGTCTTTTAAAAATCCATTCTATAAAGAGTACATTATGCAGAAGTAGAAAATTTAACGGTAATAACCTCATGGATTAGGAACCAAAATAATATTGAGAATATAGCTTTTAATCATATTTTAATCATGGACTTGTAACTAAGTTACAATATACTTATGTCAACAAATCAGCTATTTTAAAATTAATTTATTTTTATTAAGTTTTTAAAATTTATTTATTATTGTTATCATTTTTTTTAAGTAGGCTCCAGGCCCAATGTGGAGCTGAAACTGATGAGCTTGAGATCAAGAGTCACATGCTCTACTGACTGAGCTAGACATGTTGCCCTATTTTTTATTTATTTTTTAAATTTTAATTCCCATATAGTTAAAATACATTGTTATATTAGTTTCAGGTGTACAATATAGTGATTTAAGAATTTTGTACATTACCCAGTGCTCTTCATAATAAGTGTACCCTTTAATTCCCATCACTTGTTTTCACCCATGCCTCCTCCCACCTCCCCTCTGGTAACCATCAGTTTGTTCTCTACAGTTAAGAATCTGTTCCTTGGTTTCTCTCTCTTTTTCCCTTCTTGTTTGTTTTGTTTCTTAAATTCCACATAAGAGTTAAGACATATTCAAGGCATGTTGTGTTTACGTATGGTCATTTCAAGGGAACATTTATAAAATGTAAAATCTTACTATTCTCACCCAAGCCTTCTTAAAATCCTAAGATAGTGCTTCTACTATTTCACTAGGCATTAGAATCACATAGAGAGCTTAGAGAATTCAATACCCAGGAGCCAATGCCCATAACCAATTAAATCTGAACTTCTGATGATAGAATCTAGATTTCAAGTATGTTTTTAAGTTCCCAAGTGATCCAATATACAAAGTTAAGATCCACTATCCTAAGTCATGAAAATCTTTTAAAATTGGCAGCATTCCAAAAAAAAAAAAAAAAAAAGGAAAATCCAGAATACACCAGCTCTCTTTACGTCTTGAAGAACTGGAAAATCAACAACAAAGTAAGACAACCCCATGCACAAGAAGGGAAATAATCAAGATTAGAGCAGAAATCAATGAGATAGAAACTAGAGATACAGTAGAACACATCAATGAAACTAGAAGCTGGTTTTTTGAAAGAATCAATAAGATCAATAAATCATTGGCAAAACTAGTCCAAAGTAAAAGAGAAGGGACCCAAATTAATAAAATTATGAGTGAAAAGGGAGAGATGATGACTAATACTAAAGAAATAGAAACAATTATCAGAAATTATTATCAACTGTTATATGCCAATAAGTTAAGCAATGTAGATGAAATGGATGCATTCCTGGAAACCTAGAAACTTCCAAAACTGAATCAGGAAGAAATTGACAACATCAATAGACCAATATCTAGTACCTAGATTGAAGCAGTGATCAAAAACCTCCCAAAAAACAAGAGCACAGGACCTGACAGATTCCCTGGAGAATTCTACCAAACATTCAAAAAAGAAATAATACCTATTCTCCTGAAGCTGTTTCAAAAAAAAAAAAAAAAATAGAAACAGAAGGAAAACTTCCAGACTCTTTTTATGAAGCCAGCATTACCCTGATGCCCAAGCCAGGCAAAGAGCCCACCAAAAAGGAGAATTTCAGACCGATATCCCTGATGAATATGGATACCAAGATCCTCAACAAGCTCCTAGCTAATATGATTCAACAGTACATTTACAAGATTATCTACCCTGACCAGGTGGTATTTGCCTGGGATGCAAGTGTGATTCAACATTCACAAATCAATCAATGTGATAGAACAAATCAATAAGAGAAGAGAGAAGAAACACATGGTCCTCTCAATTGATGCAGAAAAAGCTTTTGACAAAATCTAGCAACCGTTCCTGATTAAAATGCTTCAAAGTATAGGGATAGAGGGAACATTCCTGAACTTCATAAAATCTATCTATGAAAGACCCACAGCAAATATCATCCTCCATGGGATAAAGCTTGCAGCCTTCCCGTTGAGTTCAGGAACACGACAAGGATACCCACTGTCACCACTCTTGTTCAACATAGTATTAGAAGTCCTAGCAACAGCAGTCAGACAACAAAGAGAAATAAAAGGTATCCCAATTGGCAGTGAAGAAGTCAAACTCTCTCTCTTTGCAGATGACATGATTCTTTATATGGAAAACCCAAAAAACTCCACCCCCAAACTACTAGAACTCATACAGCAATTCAGTAATGTGGCAGGATACAAAGTCAATGTACAGAAATCAGTGGCTTTCTTATACACTAACAATGAAAATACAGAAAGGGAAATTAGAGAATTGAGTCCATTTACTATAGCACCAAGAACCATAAGATACCTGGGAATAAACCTAACCAAAGAGGTAAAGGAACTGTACTCGAGGAACTACAGAACACTCATGAAAGAAATTGAAGAAGACACAAAAAGATGGAAGACCATTCCATGCTCTTGGATCAGAAGAATAAACATTGTTAAAATGTCTATACTGCCTAGAGCAATCTATACTTTTAATGCCATTCCGATCAAAATTCCACCTGTATTTTTCAAAAAGCAAATAATCCTAAAATTTGTATGGAATCAGAAGAGACCCCGAATCGCTGAGGAAATGTTGAAAAACAAAAATAAAACTGGGGGCATCACGTTACCTAATTTCAAGCTTTACTACAAAGCTGTGATCACCAAGACTGCATGGTACTGGCATAAAAACAGACACATAGACCAGTGGAACAGAGTAGAGAGCTCAGATGTGGACCCTCAACCCTATGGTCAATTAATCTTCGACAAAACAGGAAAAAATATACAGTGGAAAAAAGACAGTCTCTTCAATAAATGGTGCTGGGAAAACTGGACAGCTATATGCAGAAGAATGAAACTCGCCCATTCTCTTACACCGTACACAAAGATAAACTCAAAATGGATAAAAGACCTCAACGTGAGACAAGAATCCATCAGAATCCTAGAGGAGAACATAGGCAGTAACCTCTTCGACATCGGCCACAGCAACTTCTTTCAAGATGTGTCTCCAAAGGCAAAGGAAACAAAAGCAAAAATAAACTTTTGGGACTTCATCAAGATCAAAAGCTTTTGCACAGCAAAGGAAACAGTCAACAAAACAAAGAGGCAGCCCACGGAATGGGAGAAGATATTCGCAAATTACACTACAGACAAAGGGCTGATATCCAAGATCTTTAAAGAACTCCTCAAACTCAACACACACAAAACAGAAAATCAGGTCAAAAAAAAAAAAAAAAAAAGGCAGAAGACATGAAAAGACACTTCTCCAAAGAAGACATACAGATGGCTAACAGACACATGAAAAAATGTTCATCATCATTAGCCATCAGGGAGATTCAAATCAAAACTACATTAAGATACCACCTTATACCAGTTGGAATGGCCACAATCAATAGAAAAGAAACAAGTGTTGGAGAGGATGTGGAGAAAGAACAACTCTCTTACGCTGCTAGTGGGAATGCACATTGGTGCATCCACTTTGGAAAACAGTGTGGAGATTCCTTAAAAAATTAAAAATAGAGCTACCTTATGACCCTTCAATTGCACTACTGGGCATTTACCCCAAAGATACAGATGCAGTGAAAAGTAGTGCCATATGTACCCCAATGTTCATACCAGTAATGGCCACAGTCACCAAACTGTTGAAAGAACCAAGGTGTCCTTCAGCAGATGAATGGATAAAGAAGATATGGCTTATATATACAGTGGAGTATTATGCCTCCATCAGAAAGGATGAATACCCAACTTTCATATCAACATGGATGGAACTGGAGGAGATTATGTTGAGTGAAATAAGTCAAGCAGAAAGAGTCAATTACCATATGGTGTTACTTGCTTGTGGAGCATAAGGAATAACATGGAGGACATTGGAAGATAGAGAGAAGTGAGTTTGGGGAAATCAGAGGTGGGGTGACAAACCATGAGAGACTGTGGACTCTGAGAAACAAACTGACGGTTTTGAAGGGGAGGCGGGTGGGAGTTTGGGTGAGCCCGGTGGTGGGTATTAAGGAAGGCATGTATTTCATGGAGAACTGGGTATGGTACATAAATAATGAATTATGGATCACTGAAAAAAATTAAATTAAATTAAAAAAGGGCAGTATGTTTAAAAAATGTAGATATAGATATGGATAGAAGTTTGGATGGAATATTTCTACTTAAACTTTATGCCAGTCAAGTTAAACTTTTGTAGATATATTATCTCTGAAATGTGTTTGGTTGAAACCCAAGGAAGATAAATGAACACTCTTCCAAGAAGTGGTTTCATTTGCCAAACACCACCACTTCCATAAAAAAAAAAAAAAAAAAAAAAAAAAAAAAAAAAAAAAAATTCAATAAAATCAATTCTTGGAATCATTATAACTTTTAAGAATAAGAATTAAAGCACTATGCTGCAGGTATTATATGTAGCTCTAGCAAATATAATGGAAATACTTGTACTCATTTCATTATGAACGATATTATTTCTCAAGACACCTGTTCACAATTTTAAACATATATTATGGCAGACTGGCTTATCCATTATCTTCTATCACTTTCTAAACATATTGTCCTAAGTTAAGAAATCACTGCCATTATCTGCACACGGTAATCCCTAATTGTGTCAGTTAAAATGGATAAAGTGTTAATTGTTTTATCAAACATGTCAAAATATTTGAGAAAAAGTTCATGACCACTCCAAAATGTGTTTATCTATAAAGATTTACCTACATTTTAATCTACCCACTAGAACCCACCTATCTGTGGAGATTTAGCTAAACACATTTCAGGTTATCGTGTAGTTACTGTTGTTTTCTTATATGTGACACAGAATGGGTTTGAAAGCAAAAATAAAGACAACTGAAGGGTAACAAGTAGTTTCAAGAAACTTATCACAAATGCATTTCTATTGTTATCCCTGTATTATAGGAACTTAGTATATTTTATCTTCTAATGTTATATATCTTGGTATATATTTTCTAAGCTGAGCCAATGGGGACCCATGAATGAAAGATTTTAACATCATTGCTCACTATTTGTTGCTTTGAAATGACAAAAGTTGAAGAGACAGGATTTTTTTTTTTTTTTTTTTGAGAGAGAAAGAGTGGGCAGGGGGAGAATAGAGAGGGAGAGAGAGGATCTTCAGTGGACTCTGTGCAATGAGGAGCCCAAAGTGGGGCTGGACCCTAGTCTGGATCTCACAACACTAAGATTATGAGCTGAGCCAAAATCGAGAGTTGGACGCTTAACCAACTGAGCCATGCAGGCATCCCAAATAGACAGCATTTAAAAAGCAAACTTCTTAGTCACTCCCTTTTTCTCTAAAAACCACAATGAAGTTATCTTCTTTTATATATGATACAGATTTAGAACAATGTTACATTGTAAAACTGTGTACCTTGTAGAATGCTCCAATTTAGTTTGCTTTCAATTAGTTCTTATGATAGGTTAAAAACTTGCTTTAAAAAGCATTCCTTTTATGTGAAGTTTAATAGATACTGTTTAGAAACCCCTGCTTAAACTAAAGAAATATTTTAAGTTTCATATCAAGTAGTTTCTATATTTATTCTATTCCACATCATTTTTTTTTGTATGATTTGAAGCATGTTCTTGGGAAATTTATTGGTTCCTCCCAACATAAAAATAAAGAAAACATAAAATTTTAAAATGCTAAGAAATAACTTTAAAATGTTTAGAGGATCAGGGTGCCTGGATAGCTCAGTTGGCTAAGGGTTTGACTTTGATTTCAGCTCAGGTCTTGATCTCAGTATAGTAAGATTGACCCTGCATCAGGCTGGGCATATTAGGCTGTTGAAGATTCTCTCTCTCCTTCTCTCTCTAACCCCCCAACCCCCACCAACTTGTGCTCTCTCTGTCTCTCTCTAAAAAGAAAAAAAATAAATAGAGTTCAGAGCATCAAATTCAGTGATTTGCTAATAATTTCCAGCATATTATAGATCATGAAATATCAAAATTTACAAGATTTAAAACCGGATAATTGTTATTTTAGAAGACTGTGTAACAGGGGTAGAGAAAGAGAAACATCTTCAAAGTCCTTGACAGCCTCTGTAAACTAGGTCACCTAACACAAAGTCCAACCATTTTCCTGATGGTAGTCATAAGTTAAGTGCTTACTGAATGGCACCATCTAAATGCTTCCCAAACACTGTAAATACCAGCCCAAAATAAAAGACATATTTCTATTCAAAAGTGCTGAACCTTCTGTTTTCAGAATCATGTAAAACAATACTATCTTGAATCTCATTCTTTGCATTAGCACACTAGATTCACTTTGAACATTAAAATTAAAAATAAGTTAAATTTTATTAAAAATATGCACTTAAATGTAATGATTTCTTCCAAAAATTATACTCTTCAGATATACATAATTTTTATTTAAATTTTAAAATCATTAATTAATTATATCTATTTTTATTGAAATTCTAATATATAATTTTTGAATGTTTGAAAGAACAGAAGTGTTTTTGGAGTACATTGGTAATTATATTTTAATTTTTAATTTAATTTTATTTATACATTAATTTAATTTATATGTTAATGAAATGATACTTAAATTTTCCAATCTGGAAATATATTTACATATTGTTTATAATCCTTTACATATAAATATTTTAAAGATATTTTTATCATTTCAAAAGTATATGCTAGTAACTATTGCAAATGGAGCACAAATTAAGTAGAATCTTGATTATAATAATTAGTGGTTTTTGTCAAGATGAAAGTGAGAAAAATAAATCTTATGACAAAAATATATTTTTAATACAATATAACTTGAATATTATACAATTATTGAATCATGAAAGTTTTCATTCTTTTTTATATCCATTAATAGAGCAGCTGAACTTGTACAATAATAATTACATTAACTTTCATAAGTGGCTAAATTTTGTCATTTTAAACTGTCATATATTTATTAATTTCCTAAGACTGTTGTTACAAAGAACCACAAACTGGGTGACTTAAGTCAACAGAAATGTGTTCTCACAGTTCTAAAGGCTAGAAGTTTGAAATCAAGATTTCAGCAGGGTTGTACTCTCTCCCAAGTCTCTAAGGGAGGATCCTTGTTGGCTTCTTCTAAACTTCTAGTAGCCCCATGTGTTGCTTGGCTTACGATAGTATAATTCTAATGTTCATATGACTTCCTTTTTTACATGGCCATCTTCCTTCAAGTCTGCATGTCTCTGTGTCTTCACATGGTATTCTCCTTGTGTGTCTCTATCCGAATTTCCCTCTTCTTATTAAGACACCAGTTATCTGGATTAAGGACCACCCTAATTACATCAATTTATCTTCACTAAAGCTACAAAAACCCTATTTACAAATAAGGCTCACAGGTACTGCAGGTTAGGACTTTAACATATCTATTTTGGGGGCAGAAACACAATTCAACCCATAGCAGCATGGTTTTTAGCTTCTTGTTTTAAAGTTGTATTTCTAGAAGTAAAAGAATGCAACTTTACAAGTTTGTTAATCTAATTAAAAGTAACTTCCAAATTTTCGACATGTGGTATATGGGACTTCCTTTATCCTGCTTTACTTGACCCCCAAAATATTTAGGATGGACTATATAGCTAATAAAATTTACTGCAATTTTAAAATCTACAATAGGACTGGTGCCTGGATGGCTCAGTTGGTTAAGCCTCTACCTTTGGCTCAGGTCATGATCTCAGGGTCCTGGGATCAAGACCCGCACATTGCGCTCCAGCTGCACATAGGGCTGCCTCCTCAACTAGAGTCGTCTTCTCCCTCTCCCTCTGCCCCTTTCCCACCCCCACCCACTCACCCACCCCTGCTCATGCTAGCTCTTTCTCTCTCAAATAAATAAAATCTTTAAAATAAAAGTCTACAATAGGATAAAATAGGAGCACTCGGGTGGCTAACTTGGTTAAGCATCCAAATTGATTTTGGTTCAGGTCGTGATCTCAGGGTTGTGAGGTCAAACTCTGCATTGGATTCCCTACTCAGCAGGGAGTCTGCTTGAGATTCTCTCCCTCTTCCTCTGTCCCTCCCCCTGCTCATGTGATCTCTCTCTCAAATAAATAATAGGTAGGTAGGTAAATAGATAAATCTTTAAAATGTAAAAAGGATAAAAAGATCTGATTTAGTTTGTAAAATTTCTCATGTAGATATAGTACCATTATATTTAGTCTTGTTCCCAGTTTCTTACTGGGAAAAAACTTACTGATATTCATACTTATTTATTTTTTTAAAGATTTTATTTATTTATTTGACAGACAGAGATCACAAGTAGGCAGAGAAGCAGGCAGAGGGGGTGCGGAACCAAGCTCCCTGCTGAGCAGAGAGCCCAATGTGGGGCTCGGTCCCAGGACCCTGGGATCATGACCTGAGCTGAAGGAAGAGGCTTTAACTCACTGAGCCACCGAGGCGCCCCTGATACTCATATTTAATAAATAGTTCTTGAAATAACTTAGAAAAATAAACAATATTGCAAAATTTGGAGAGAAAGCCAGAGGGATGGGGTAGGGGAAGTAAAAGTGTCCTTTTCCTTATTAGTTTTGAGTCTTTACGGACCATGGGAAAACCTACTGCAACTTCTTTCTGTGTTTAAATTCTTACTTATTTAAAGATTTTAACACATTACATTCTGGAAGAAGGAGCTTCGATTACTTATTTCCCTCTCTGGTAGGACTTAAGGAGATCTGGAAGTGGAGGTATACAAGATCTTAAAATGCTATTGTTTTTCCTAACTTTCAGACTTCAAATCCATATATAAAACACTCCATAATAAAGAATGCACAGTGATAAGAGTCACAGAGACAATGATTTCTATCAATTCTGCTCTCCGATACATCCCTAGTGCTAGGATTCCCGGATACACGTTAGTCATTCAATTAAAGTATGGAATGAACTAATAATATACATATACTTCTCTTATGGGAAATATTTGAAACATATTTATAGCTAAGTTACTCTTCTAGAAAGCAGAATACCTAAAGGAGATCTTTTATGCACTTAATAAAATTTGTTGAAATAATGACTCAATCCCACTGTTTCATAATTATTTGTTTGTCCTTTAGTCACTGCCTCCCCTCAGGTTGATGGGTGATTGTCATATCACAGATGATAAACAGCACATATCCTGATATTTCCTTCTTTTTTAACACTCTAATGAGCTTGCATATGTAAGCAAAAGAAACTGACACAGGAGCTACAAACTTAGTGAAATGAAATTTTTAATGAGCTTCTCTTAGAAGCTTTTTTCCTTGAAGGATAATGAACTTAACATAGAGGAAGAACTGGCTCAATTTCTAATAGAAATTAGGTCAAGTCACATTTTAAATTTGTATTAAAAAAAGAAGAAGGAAAAAAGAAGAAAGTAAGAAATAGAAACAGTTGCATGCTACTTTAAATTTTTATTAAATCATATTATTAAGGAAAGCACCCAGACATTTATCTGTTCAGACTATTTCATTTTTAACATGCTTTAAGCAAAAAGGATAGGCTTGATTTTTTAATAAACTTTTTAGAATTTAGAACAGCTTCAGATCTACAGAAATATTTCAGATATTAAAGAATTCCCATATACTCCAAACTGAGTTTTCCTTATCATTAATAGCTTGCATGATATGGCATATTTATTATAGTTAATGAATCAATATTGATATAACACCATTAACTGAAGCCCATTGTTTATTTGGATTTTCTTAGATTTTGTCTATCTGTTTGCTGTTCTAATATTCTATCCACATGACATTTAGTTACCATGTCTCCTTAGGCTCTTTTAGGCTGTGAGAATTTCTCAGATTTTCCTTGATAAGGATAACCTTGCCAGTTTTGAGCAGTACTAGTCAGGTTTTTTATAGAATGTCCCTCAATTGGGATTTGTCTGATCTTTTTCTTTTCCTTATGTTTAAATATAGATTTTTTTTAATAGACTGCAGAGATACAGCCCAATCTTATGGTAAGTATCATTACCTACTAACAACAGTACATACTATCAATATGAATTACACTATTTTCATTGACCATGGTCACCTGGCTGAGGTAGTGTTTGTCAGGTTACTCCACTGTAAAGTTACTCTATTTAGCCCTTCTACAGTGTACGTATTCCTTGGATAGAAATTCATAAGTGCAGCTCACATTTATGGAGAAAGAATTTATGCCCTAATTCCTTCATGTTTATGTAAATGACTTAGAATTATTCTGCATGGGACATTTGTCTATTCTCCCTCATTTATTTATTAAAAAATCATTTAGGTCACTATGAACTCATGGATATTTATTTTATACTTTGTGTTATACTGCAATATTTATTTAATTTGTTGATCAATCTTTTTTTTTAATATAGCTTTGTTTATTGGGAACTTTTTCATTTGACTACTATGTCCCTTCGACATGCATACATTGGTATGTGCTTATGTGTGTGTGTGTGTGTGTGTGTGAGTGTATAGTGGGTGTATATGTGTGTTAGCACCATAAGATGCTCCAGGTTCATTTTGCATCCTCCCAGCTCAATCCTAGAATGAGCTATTTCTCTGAGAAGCTGTATTCCCTGATACTGGAGAATGGTATTAGAAATCTATTTTTCGGCGCTTGATGGCTTATCACTACTGGAGTGCCATGTTTCTGGATTCTCTCAGCTGAGAGTAAAGAAATGTGTGTGTGCATACTAACTCACATATGTAGACATAAGCATAAAAATTTCTATATCTAACCATCTGATCTATACTGATCTAAACAAGAGTTTTTTTTGATGTCTCCAACTCTAGTCCATTATTACCAAAAGGGTCATTCTAGTTTCCTCTCCTTGCTTATTTGTAAACAGTGAGAAACCTGACTCATCTCATCTACCTCCCATTTAGTTAATTGTTACTATACATATAAAGTAGTATCAGCACTGTTAACCTATACCCTTATAGGAAGCAACTTTGGCAACTAGAGTACATGCTTATGAGCAGTTCCTTTGTCTTTAGTCATACAGACTTCATTTCCAAACTTAGGTAGGTCAGTACTTTATCCCTCACACCTTGGTGAAGTTAGATTCACCAAAGCTGTTTCTTGAAGTTAGATTGTGTTATCACATTCTGCATTCTATCCTGCAATCTTTTGACCTCCTAAGTGATATATTTCTTTTTTAATTTGTGAATATTAAGGTTCATGCTCTGTGCTATAAAGTGTTATGAATATTGAAAAATGCATGATGTCATGTATTCACCATTGCAGTATTGTACAGAATGGTTTCAGGGCCCTAAGCAAATATTCCAAATTGGATTTTTTCCAAAGAAATTCTCTATAATTTTCATGTAATTACATATGTAGTTAAAAGTAACTAAAATGCTCTTCATTTGCTGAATGATCACTTCCTAAACAAATTGGTTAAATTCCACTCACATACACACATATACCACCACCACCAACAACAACTATATCTATATGTACATTATTTTTCTTCTTTAGAAACATGGTGTTTTATTTAAAAATATAGTCTGTATTTGCCTTTATTTTCTTAAAATATTTTATTTATTTATTTGATAAACAGAGAGAGTGTGTTTCTCAACAACAGTGAGATGGGGTGGGGGAGCAGAGGGAGAGGGACAAAGAGAATCCAGGCTGACTTTGGAGCCTGACTCCCTGCTGATCCCACAACCCCAGAATCATGACCAAGAGTCAGATGTTAAACTGACAGAACTACCGAGTCACCTTTTTGTTTGGCTCTAAATACATGTATACATGATTTTTAAAAGGATGAAATGTTTTTTAAAAAACTATTTACTAATATTTTGTATTATTCTTTTAGTTAAAAAGTAATTTTCTTTTGAAAAATGTATTTTTATTTTCATGTTTGTTTTCCCATCATTGAAAGACCATACATCAGCATAGCACAAATGTTGTCCTTCTAACATAGAGTAAGAAAAATTTCTGGGTGGTTAAAAAATTATAATAATAATGATAAAATGTGATGTTGAATAAATATCACATTTTATCATATTGACATAGGCATGTGTCTTTATATTCTAAAAAGAGTCACTGTCGAACATTAGGTTTCTAAGAATAACTATCTGGCTAAACTTTACTTTCTAAAATATAATTTTTAGGTAGTAGAAATATGTGCTAAACAATTTAGATAAACAGACCTGTACACAAACATTTGAGATATTCCTCTTCACACGGATCTATTAAGATTTTGATGGATCACTGTATCCCAACAAACACAGATTACTGTTTACCTTTCACAATAAAACCATGACCTTGATTTTGCCACTTGAAGTCAACATAATAACATCTCTCTACCTTAATTAATTTATTCATGGCTACTGTATTATTTGGAGAAGGTCCTAAGAAATGTAAATGTTCCCTGACCTCATTCTAGTACTGTTTAATAATACATTCTCATAGAAAAAAAAAAATATTCTACAACTAATATAGTAATTGGACAGGAAAGTCTTCCAGTATAAACCTCTCATTTTTTTCTTCCTGGCTAATATATGCTGTGTTTACACAACACAAACTGAAATGACATTAATGAAAATATATTAATCAATATTGTGTTACTTAAGTGTAAATCAAAATACTATTCTTGTATTGTTGCAAGTCAACTATTTAAATGCTTATATTGTATGGACATAGTCTGGTTCTTCTACTGGCAGTACTGTAAATTTCTTTCCAGCATAAACATCAGACTATCAGGGATCACTTGGCATTGATGCAAGCCCTTGATGTTGACTGTCTTCTTTGCGTAAATATGACACACCTGGCCATTGATTTTGTTCCCAAAATGATGTTTTTCATCATCTTTATTATCTAAATCATAGAAAGTGAATCAAAATTAACATAGCTTCAAAAGAACAATTTAACATCCATTTGATAATATACAGTTTAAATTTTAATAAAAACATATTTAGTAAGGTGATGAGAAAAGTGTGTACATTGTTTATAATGTGTGGACATATGTGTAATTAATATAAATACAAATAATGAGAACGAGGCAAAACTATGCATTTTTTCTCTTTAAATATACTGTTAACCAGGATTAGAAGAGGAAATTATATTTTCCAGTTTTAATTTAAAAAGTATGTAATAATAATATATGTAATGTTCACATATGAAAGGAGAAAAATAAAGCTCACAAAGATTAAGAGAAATATCCATGTGTATACAACAATAAAAGACAAATGAAGATTTTAATATTTAGCCATCTAATTCCAAAACCTGCTCTTTGGTTATATCACACCTCTGTTAGTTTATATTTTTAATAATAAGAAGAAAAATACAATGTTATATAGTAAAAGTTGAAGTGACGTAAGGATCATGTGTAGGATAAAAGTAAGAATATCCTAGAATGAACAAAGGTAACTTAAATAAGTAATTCATAGAGTTCTTAAAACCTATTTGGAAGGCACCTGGGTGGCTCAGTGGGTTAAAGCCTCTGCCTTTGGCTCAGGTCATGGTCTCAGGGTCCTGGGATCGAGCCCCGCATCGAGCCCCGAATCCGGCTCTCTGCTCAGCGGGGAACCTGCTTCTTTCTCTCTCTCTGCCTGCTTTCTGACTACTTGTGATCTCTGTCTATCAAATAAATAAATACAATCTTAAAAAAAAAACTATTTGGGATTGTTTTGCAGTAAAATGTAGTCACCAAAATTATATATATTTTATTCCATATCAATATCTCTTTGTTTCTTCATTTTAAATTTTGCAATATACAGCACTGCTATGAATTCTCACACCACTATATGGGACAAAGAAAATTGTCCCAGTTAGTAAAATTCCATTTTTATGCATAGTACTTATGTTGGGTTACTAAAAACATATAAAGTTTGAAGTCACTGAAATGGTGAAGGTAGATCCATCCAAGCCAGATGCCGGAAGGAAAAAGGATAGGGAGGCAGCCCACTCTGTAGTCCTTCAGTTTGTAAACTCTGAGTTTTTAATTCATTGAGGATGACCTAATTTTCAATGATCTCTTTAGCACATTTTACCCATTTCATCCCCATATGCTCCTAATAACTTATCTAACCTAGCTAGTACAAGTTTGCATTACTCCTGGAAACATTCTGAGAATGATAGCTTTTCCAGTGAATTAGGCATGTCTTTTATTCTTGGGGGACTTCTGTGTTTAAATGAATACTCACACGCTTCATTACAGTATCTCTAAAATACATGCAAACCCCGAGGCATACCAAATTACTGAATTAAGGTGACATAATTCTTAGAAAAAGAGTTCAGTACTTCACTCTGAAAATATACCTATGTCTCCAAGGTTCTGACTAATTTATACTGCTAGGGGAACTGCCCCAATTTACTTTGGCTTTCAATAAAATACCTCCAGCTGCCTCCAGCTACAGTTCTGATTTGGGACAGCAATACCAGTCAAATTAGTATTATCATAGTATCATTATTTTTAATAGATCCTCACTTCATCAGGGTGAAAAGATTAGGACCCAATCTGACTTGTTACATTTGTTGTTACTCAGAGTGTGCATCATGCTTCCAAATGGCAGATTAATATTAGTTTACAGCTGTACTAAAGAAACATGTTCTTTTATGTATAAAATAACACCAACTATAAAATTAGAAATTTTTTTTGTATCATTTAGTGGTCTGAGAATTCATGGAAGTATGGAAGATAGTTTAAATTAACATTGAAAAAATTGTGAGATGTTGTTATGGAATAGAATTATTTTTTGTGTGTCTATTAAATGACAGAACTGAATTCTTACCTCATGGACAAAATGAGGTAACATCATAAAATTGTATTTCTAATTGAATAACAAGGTGTCTTTTTTTCTTGGAAAAAGAAAGAATATATTCTTTTATATTATTTTAGTAGTTTTTTTTTTTTTCAAATAAAGCTAAGTTATAGAATAGTATTTATGCTGGTCTTCTTGGTAGCAGATGGCTGAGTCTGAAGTACATGGCTTTACACACCGAAAAGGAAAGAATTCTGACAATAAGAGCTAGATAAGAGGTGGAATGACTGGCTCTTGGTTTTCATTTGACTTGAGTCAATTGTTTAAAATTCTGATTTCAAATTTCAAATCCAACTCTGGGTTGATGCATTATATAACTTGAAAGCTACATATCCAAAATGTAACAAGGTCATTTAAATCTGCCAGACAACGGAAAATGTATACATGACCTTTTGTAGTGCAGGTTAAAATTAATACATAGAGAATTTATTTTCATTATCTAAAATTTACGAAAAAGTAACAAGCTGCCAATAGACAAACATCTATATTTAAAAGACTTTAACAATAAACTGGCTCTTCCTAATCAGCCAAGGTGTTATTCATACGAAGAGAAAGCCCAGCAGTCAATTTGGGTAACTTTTCTGGATTGGCGAAAATAATGTTATATCCAGAAATGAAATCTGCTCCCCTTATACTATAAAGATCAAATTTGTTATTTCTTCACTCCCCAATTCATATATTGTTTCTATGTTATCCATGAATTGGAAGTAGCTATTCCTTCTCCCTTTATATTCAAAATTAAACTTCTTTTGAGATAGAAATTTATTACTTATAAATTATTCTCCAATAATAAATACCTGTTGTGCTTTCTATGCTAAATAAAATAAAATAAATCTTGAACTCTCTAATAGTTTACTGATAATTTAAAATGATACTATTTGTGTTTCTGATTTATTCTCTCTCATTTTCCTGTTAAAATACTCAACAAAAGTCCAAAAAATAAAATTTCAAGAGTACTGTTAACAAAAGTTACTGAGCAATCATCTCTTCAATACAAGGGGACATGTTCAAACTGTATCTTAATCTTGAAGGCAAAACTGTGGAAAATTTCATACAAATCAAACTAAGATAGTTCAGTTTTCTCTGCTAATCTAACCCCTAGATGTAAATACACAAAAGTATGTTGTTGTTTTTCTTTTGCAAACCAGAGAAAAAGAACCCAATCTGGAATATTATTTTTATAAAATAGACAGTGACATAAAAATCCTCAAATGAAACTTGAGCAAATATAGATCAGTCAAAAGCAAATGGGAAAATATCAGAAATCGTGATATAAATACCTGCTATAGTGTGAAATGCATAAAATGGGGGAAAGGAGATTATGTTATTTTTATTAAACACACACTTAACAATGAAGATTTTGTAGTCACAAGCCTCTGTATCCATGTTAAAATTAGGAACACCTTGACAAATTCAGAGCTCTCTGTAATTTTACTAGAGGCATGGTTAATATGCCTCTGTTCAAATGGGACCCTATGCACAGTGGTTAAGATCAAGGCCCTGGAGCTGGATGACCTGAAATTCAACCATAGCTTCAATTTACTGAAGTTATGACCACATAAAAATTGCTTCAGCACTTTAATTCTTACTAACAATATCACAGTAAGATTACTGTGGAGATTAAATGAAACACAAATAATATACCCACTACTGCTGTCTTGTCCTTATTTAAGTATCAGGTTTTAAAGAACAGATTGATTGTGAAATATGAAAGCAATAGAAAAAACCCACAATATTCAGTAAATGAATTCAGAAAGTTGCAAGATAGAAAATGAATATGCATAATTCTGTTTCATTTCTATACACTAATAATGGACTATCAGAAAGATAAACTAGGTAAGCAATACCATTTACACTTCTATAAAAAAGAATAAAATACCTAGGAATAAATTTAACAAAGGAGGTAAAAGACGTGTATTCTGAAGGCACTGATGAATGGAACTGAAGACAACACACATAAATGGAAAGATACGCCATGTTTGTGGATTGGAAAAATTAATATTGTTAAATATCCATGTTACCCAAAGCAATCTACAGATTTAATGCAATACCTATCAAAATACCAAATACATAAACACTAAGACAAATAATCCTAAAATTTGTATGGAACTACAGGAGACCCCAAATAACAAAAACAATCTTAAGAAAGAACAAAGCTTGAGGTATCACACTTCCTGATTTCAAATTATACTACAAAGCTACAGTAATCAAAACAGTATGGTACTAGCAGACACATAGTCAATGGAACAGAGTAGAAAGTCCTGAAACAAACCTGCGCTATGTGATGACTTAATCTTTGACAAAGAAGACAAGAATATATAATGGAGATAAAAGGCAGCCTCTTCAATAAATTGTGTTGGGAAAATTGAGTAACTACATACAAAAGAATGAAACTAGACCTTTTTCTTATACCATATACAAAATAAACTCAAAATGATATTAGGCTTAAATATGAGAACAGAGGATGCCTGGGTGGCTCAGCTGGGTAAGCTGCTGCCTTCAGCTCAGGTCGTGATCCCAAGGTCCGGGGATTGAGTCCCGTATCTGGCTCCTTGCTCAGCAGGGAGCCTGCTTCTCTCTCTGCCTCTGCCTGCTGCTCTGCCTGCTTGTGTTCTCCAGCCCCCCTCTCTGACAAATAAATAAATAAATAAACAAAATCTTAAAAAAAAAATGTAAGAACAGAAACCATAAAACTCCTAGAAGAAAACATAGGCAGTAAATTCTTGGCATTTGGGTTAACAATACTTTTTTTGGATTTGTCTCCTCAGGCAAGGACAATAAAGGCAAAAGTTAAAAAAAAGAAAGAAAGAAAGAAAGAAAGAAAGAAAGAAAGAAAATGGGACTACCACCACAAACTAAAAAAAGCTTCTGTACAGTAAAGGAAACCACCAACAAAAGGAAAAGGCAACCCATGGAATGGAAAAAGATAGTTACAGGTGATATAAACAATAAAGGGATAATACCCAAAATATATTTAAAAAACTCATAGAACTCAACAACAAAAAAATAATGAAATGAGAAATGGCAAAGAACCTGAATAGATATTTCCCCAAAGAAGACATATAGATGGCCAACAGATGTATGAAAATGTGTTTGACATCACTAATCATCAGAGAAATGAAACCCATCATTAGTTCACACTGGTCAGAATAGCTATTATCAAAAAGATAAGAAATAACAAGTGTTCATGAGATGCAGAAAATAGAGAACTCTCATGCACTGTTGATGGTAATGCAAAATGCTGTAGTCACTATGGAAACAGTATGGAAATTCCTCAAAAATTAAAAATAGAAATACCACATGATCCAGCAATTCTACTTCTAGATATTTGTCCAAAGAAAATGAAAACAGTAATTCAGAAAGTTTATATGTACCCTCACATTCATTACAGCATTAATTATAGTAGCCAGGATGTGGAAACAACCTAAAGTGTCCACCAATAGATGTTCTATATGGAAAGAACATGGTATATATAGAGAGAATGCATACACACGCGCGTGCACACACACACACACACACACACACACTAGAATATTACTCAGCCATAAAAAAAGAATGAGATTTTGCCATTTGTGACAACATGGATGGACCTGGGGTACTAGGAGGATACCCTAAAGGGTACTATACTAAGTCAAATAAGTTAGACAAAGAAGGATGGGCACTGTACAATAACACTTATGTGGAATCTAAAAAACAAAACAGATCAAGAAACAAAGTGTACTCACATCTGTGAATTTTAATTCAGTAGGATTAGAAAACTGATTTGTTGTAATGCTGGGAAAACAAAACAAAAACAAAAACTGCCATGTCAAGTGTAATTTTAAACAGTCCTATTTTATCTTTTAATCTGCATGGAATATGTTCCTAAATATGTGGTTCATAGATCTAGAATGGTTGTTAAAAATGGATGTTACTGGTCAGTTTTCTCAGTTAAGAATGAGGGAAAAAAAGAAAACTTGTGAATTGTTTTTAGATTACATTCTCTCTCTCTCTGTCCCTCTGTAGGTGTGTGTGTATATTTGTGTCTGTGTGTTTGCTTTGGAAGAGCTTAATTGATTCATATATCTCATCTTAATTAAATTTTGGGGGAATGAGCACCATAACTGAAATACCAGCAAAATTACATGTATTCTTTTTTCTTTTTTTAAAGATTTTGTTTTATACATTTGAGAGAGAGAGACAGAAAGAATGAGCGTGGAGGGGGAGGGGCAGAAGGAGAGGGCTGAAACAGACTCCCTACTGATCAGGGAGCCAGAGGCAGGACTCCATCCCAGGACCCTGAGATCATGACCCTGAGATCATGACCCTCACTGGCTCCCCTACCTGTACTTTTAATATATTTTTTAAAACTTTCATTTGTTCTCTTTCTTCTCTCTCATGCATAATTAAATTAGGTAAGTAAGATACTATAATCCTTCCCATTTATTAAGTGTATGTTATAAATAGTTGTAAGATGCCATAAATGATATCTAAAACAATCTTCATAACTTTCATTATTTCATTATTTGTTTCATAAATGAGAATAATGGAGGTTAAGTATATAACATAGTATCCCTTTACTAGATGAAGACATTTTATGTAGTCTAAATGATCATTTAATTGACAAGTCCTGCTCCAAAAGCCTTGGAATTGATAATTAATGCAATAACCAACTTGATTTTGGGAAATCAAAACAAAAAGTGGTAAGTGTATCTTTAATAATTATGATCAGTGAAATCAAAGAAAATATAAAGAAATCTAGCATGCAGGAGCTGAGGTATAAATGTATTGGGAACTATGGGAACCAGAGCCATGTTTTTGATACATACATAGACCAAGGATTCTGATTTCTAATCAGAAGCCAAATAAAAAAGAACTTGAAGCTAAGCTACCTACAAAAAAATCAGAAGTCACAGAGTTTGTGTAAAAAGGAATCTGAAATAATTTTTTGTCACCAGTTTAAGAAACTACCAAGAACTCTTGCACTTCTTTAAGGGGCTAGGCTAAAATAAGAAAGACCCTTAAGAAGTCAGGAACCTTAGGCAGATATGGGTATTAAATTCATATGACCATAATAGTTTTTGAGTAAGTTGAGAAATTTGAATGAAAAGCTATGATTTTGAAAATCGAGAGTACTATGGGTCCCATTCTGGGAAAAACATGAACACTCCCATTATAGATACTTCCCAAGCCCAAGACACATGGGAATGTCATGAAAACTACCCTGAGGATGAGCACACAGTCAATGCTTACAAACCATATTGAGGAGGCATGCAATGAGGAAAAACTAAGAGATGGAAGAAATGGGAGAGTTTCCTCTCCAAGTGAAAAAATCCCTTGGCATTCTAATGAAAATCTCACCAGGAATTTTAGCATAACTTGATAAGCTGATAGTATAATCCTAATGGAATTGTAAAAGTCAAAAATAGCCATGACACTTTTGGGGAAATAAAAGGGGGGGTTATAATCAAGCCATAGTAGTTAAAACTGGCTAGATGAAATAGAACTCAAAGTTCATACTTCTCTAAGCACATATGCTACATGATATGGTGGAAGTGACATTGCACATCATGAGAAAATGATTGGATTAAGTTGTCTAGAGAAAAGGACCAAATAGGATATAGAATGTGTATGCATATATACAGAAATTCACAACATGCATGCATACACACACACACACACACAGAAGTACAAAATATAAGAGTGAAAGGAGAGGGGAAATACTTATCTTAAGGAATTGGCTCAAAGAACTGGGAGGCTAGAAAGTCCATAATTTTCAGGGTATACTGGAAGGCTGGGGACCTAGGGAAGAGTTTGTGATGTAGTTTAAAACCAAAGGCAATTTGCTGACAGAATTCTCTCTTCCTTGGAGGAATCAGTTTTTTCTCTGAAGGCCTTTGACTGATTGAACAGTCTTCTTTACTCAAAGTCTACTGATTTGAATCTTGTTCTCATCTAAAAAATACAATCATAGAACAACACTTGAACAAATATCAGTCATCACACCCTAGCCAAACTGACACACAAAATTCATTATTACAAGCCCACCCCTTTGTCAACTTGGCATCCATACACAACTCCGTAAACTACATTTAATCCTCAAATAAGGACAATAACATGGTCATAATTCTATCAACATGATACATAAGATATTTTCACTTTATATCATAATAAATAAACCTTTGAAATATACCTCACAATATTTAAGGTACAGGATATCAAGAAGAATAAACATCACTCTAGGACTTTGCATCCTCTTCTGGGGAAGAGTTAGTGCATTTCGATTTTAGGAGTATAGTTGTGTTATGTTAGGCAAAAGTATGACTTGTCTATTGTGTTCATTGGGGATTAAGTATGGTTTAAGGAGATGTATATGGAAGCCAAATTGACCCATAAAATTTGCCATAAGAAAGACAGGAAATGCTTCTTCTCAGATTCAGAACACTGTCTAAAGCTGTCTGCTTGACATCTTTCTTGAGAACTTCAAAACCTTTCAAGTTCTGCATGACCAAGCTGAACTGTGATTCCACACTCCCAAACTCGCTTCTCTCTAGTAATGTATCTGAGTAAGGTAGCACTCCTCATCCAACTGTGTAAGTTGACAGAAAGATATTATCCTTGTTACATTATGCAATAAAGATGAGAGGAAAATGTCAACTTTTTAAAATTTTTTTTAAATGTCAATTGTTAAAAGCCCTGTTATTAATCCCCTTCTAATTCACTTTCTTCAACATGTTATAATAGTTATTTTGCATTTAAGAAAGTTAATTAAATTTAATTTAATTAAGTAACCTAATGATTTCTCATATTTTTCTATTTTATAAACTCCTAAATCCAAGCTAATTTCTGAACCATGCCATTTAAACTATGTTTTAAAGATTTAAAACATTTTTGTGTAACCAAAAAACATATTTAAACAATTTATTGAAAACATAGACCTATAGGGCACCTGGGTGGCTTAGTTGGTTAAGCATCTGCCTTCAGCTCTAGTCATGATCCCATGGTCCTGGGATAGAGCCCTGTGTTGTGTTCCTTGCTCAGTGGGGAGCCTGATTCTCCTTCTTCCACTCCCCTCCTTATACTGTCTCTCTCTCTGTCTCTGTCAAATAAATAAATTAAATCTTTAAAAACCAAACAACAAACATAGACTTATATTTCACAATTTTAGGGCATCAATATAAATTCTGTCCTTATGATTTTCCCGTAAAAACTTTACGTTTATAATTAGTAGTAATTATAGAAAGCAATGTAATTTTAAATCTAATAAGATAAGTATTATTGAATATAAATCACTACTAAGAGTAGCTTTTGGACATTTTTTGCATTTTAATAGAATGATAAGAGGCACATCAACAATCCTGTTGGTTGCTCTCTTTGATCATTTGCTTTTATTTTCATCTCTTCTTTAAAAAAAAATAGTACATGCGCATACATGCTGTGATGAACTTATCAGGCAGAATTGGGATAGACTTGGTATTTCCTGTGCATATAATACCTTGAGCCTTTGAGTATAAGCTTATATTTTATTGTTTAATTGATACAAATATGAATTGCTGTTAAGCAACAGAAAGAAATTGACCAGCTGAGGAGTGATTAGGAGTGAAGGCTCCTAACTTTCATGGCTCTAAGTACTGGAGACAGAAGCAGTAACAGCCGGTGCTGATAGAGCTGTTGCTCCTTTGCTGTGATTTCACAACACATGTACATTCATTTATAATCAGCACCTCTATTCCTGGGGTTACGTGTTATCTCATATGTGTTTCCCTCATTAGCATACGTGAATTTTAGTCTCTAAGGTAGCCTCTGAGTGTTTTGATGGAGATTTTTTTTCATCTATGTATCTTCAACACATATCCAGAATGCTTTAACCAAAGAAAAACTGTGTATAATAAGAGTTCATAATAGAGGTTTAGAATTAATAAAGACAACAAAGGGTGGATATAAAGGACATTAATCATCTATGCCAATTCTGTGAATTATTGTATTTTTTTTCCAAGCATACTCACATGCAAACCTTAAGTCTTAGAACACACTATTAGAAAATAGGCACTTTGAAAGAAATGAGTATTATTTCAGACATAGTGCTCTTTTATGCAATAACTGCTGAAGAACAAAGACTTTTCATGTTTAAATGTATGCAATTGCTTTCATATAAACATACTATATGCTGAACATGAGACAACTATTATTATTAAATGTATATACATTTATTATTTAAAAGGGAGGTCAGATTTGCACCTATCTTACAGTTTTACTTACAAACTAATTTTCTTTTTTTTTTTTTTAAATATTTACTTATTTTTTAGAAAGAGAGAGAGAAGTGGAGGATAGGGGCAGAGGGAGAGGGAGAGAAAATCTCCAAAAGACTCCCTGTTGAGCACAGAGCCTAATGCAGGGCTCAATCTCATGGCCCCGAGATCATGACCTTAGCTAAAATCAAGAGTCAGATGCTTTACTGACTGAGCCACCCAGGTGCCCCTACAAACTAACTTTCAAACACAACTTTATCTTACTTAGAATTCTGTTTTCTATTTTATGCATGATTTTGTTCTACAGATGCTAAATTTAGAAACTGTAAATTTAAGGGACACATTCTCAGTGATATGCTGCAATAACCACAGATTGAAACAATATCTACATGTGTGCTCACTCATGTCAGACACAGTTTGAGACAGACCTGTTCACATGAAAATTTCAGTCAGTAGTTATCATTTCCTTACAAAGATAAACTATATATAACATAGTTTTTATATTATATTTATATTTTATACTATAGTATAACTATTATAATATGTAATATATTTATATTACAAAGACAAAATATTTCTTACAAAGACAAACTATATATAATAGGGATGCTTTTGAAATACTCTAATTAACGAAAGTAACCATACAAATGTTAAGTGGAATAAGGAGTTGATTAATCCAAACACTTCATCTTTTTGAGACCATTTGTCCTCTAAACATGCAGTGATGGTTCTCAAAAAAGTACTTTCTGAGACTATAGGTTGTTATCAAAAATGAAAAAAAATCATATTTACTTTATGTAGCAGCAAGAGCATAAAAAACAGATTTTAGAACTTGAAAAGAATATTTATAAATAAACATTTTTGTCTAATATAAGTTAACATTAGATTGAATTCAGCAGCCAGCTTTTTTTTAGCAGTGATCTCTTAAATACACACATATCTTCTATCTGCCCCTATAATTCATATCTGTTTTTCAGAACAGCCTTATGATAATGGACATGGTGTTCCACTTCTTAAATCCATGTTCTTTTTTTAAATTTACATTCCACTACATAGAATACTACACATGTCTTTTATACCCTTAAAGTAGGGTTTTACTCTTCTTATTGTGTTGATATTTTTATCTTGCCAAATGACAGCTGTTACAATATCAAAATGCATCATTTTCATATTCATATTGAAGCTATAGCTAATATTTAATCCCTTTGTCCTTTGAACTCTGTACTAGAGTTGAGTGGTTAGTACAATACCATATTAGAGTTTTACATAATACTGAAAACTGATGTATTGAGCCTTATGTTGATTGGTAGGTTGCTTTAATTACACACATTTTTTTAATGATTACTTCCTCTCATTTGAAGTTTCTCATAAACCATATATTTTAATAGGAAAAAAATTTCAATAGTAAGAAAATAAAGTTCTTATCTTTGAGAATAGGAAATTGGTAGATATTTTCTGAAATGGAAGGTTAAATGACTTGATAATGGCATGACTATTGTTTAGTTGATATTTAATTAATTAATTAACTAATCCATTAACCTAGGAGTTAAATTCTAAAAGATACACCTAAAAGAATTAAAAGTGTACACCAGGAAGTCAAGAAAAGGACAAGATGAAGTTATTATTTATTATAAATTTAACATACTATTTGACTTTTTGAACCACCTATTTGCACTATTTAGCACAAAAATACTAAATTAAAACAAAAGATATCTTAGACATTAGTTAAAAATAGAATCATGAGAAGACATCTATTGTAATCTCATATAGGTTAGCAAAAACCAAAAAATAGTTCTCCACATTCACAATGTAATATGCATACACATTATTTCACTAGAAACCTGGACAATGACAACAACAGAAACAAAACTAAATGAAGAGAACAAAGGGTTAGACACTTAAAGCATGGAAAATGAAATGCTTTTATTTCAGAGGTTGGAGATAACATATTTTATGAATCCCTAAATAGATCTTGAAGATCATTAGTCAAATCTCCTTATTTTATGAGAGCAATCTGCAATTAGACAAAGAAAATTATCTGAGGATGGTCATACATCAGCCTACAGCAAAATTTGAGATGGGGAAATCTCTTGTTACACTAATGGGATAAAATAAGATATTCTCCTTTACCAGAGACCTGCAAAGAGGTACTGTCCATAAGACAGAAATTATAGTAAGTGATATATTATACATAGCCTCCCTCATATCCAGAAAAAATCAGTTATTACCTAATTATGCACAAGAGGGGAAGTTGGTTATTTTGGTCTATTTTGAAAGTGTTCATAAATGTAAATTTTTCATAAAAATGATTCAAAAGAATTTAAATACTTTGAAAAATCATGAAAAGAACGTACAATGAGCATTTTGATAAGTAAAACTTGAAATGAATATTTTCATGTTTGCAATGTTCCTGTTTTCAATTTCTTACAAGTTTAATATTTTTTACTGAAGGTCTAAAGTATTTAAGCAGTTTCATCATTTAATTGACTAAAATTTGATTATGTTGTTCTTCACAAATATTTTGGTACTTCTAGTAAAAGTAGATAGAAAAAGATAGTTTGATCCTGGAATGCAAACACAGAAACAAAAAAATAAAAGTTGTGTATGATTCTTTTTAATATATATGTATATTCATTACATCATCAAAGCTTAATATATCATTTTTAACTGGTGCATTTATTTTTTTTTAATTTTTTTAAGATTTTGTTTATTTATTTGACAGACAGAGATCACAAGTAGGCAGAGAGGCAGGCTGAGAGAGAGATTGGGGAAGCAGGTTCCCTGCTGAGCAGAGAGCCCCATGTGGGGTTCAATCCCAGGACCCTGAGATCATGACCTGAGCCGAAGGCAGAGGCTTAACCCAGTGAGCCACCCAGGTGCCCCAAGTGCATTTATTTTAATTTAAAATTAACTACTTACTGGAAATTTATCAATGCATTACTAAAATTTTTTAAGCTTTATTAATTTATGAAATTCAGTCTTATTAACATAATTGAAAGCATAATTGAGAAGAATTAAGAGCTTTAATAAGAAAGACTATTCTTTAGGGTTATTTGGAGTTTTAAAATTTTATAAATTTACCAAAAGAGAACATGGTCAAATGAGTTAGTATATGTAATGTAATTATTATATTTAAAATGTAATTATTTTAAAAACTTAAACTAATTTAATTAGAAATTAGTACAGTTATATTATTTCCATTTGATTACTTTGAATCTTAAAAAAGTGTTGTTGTCTTTTTAGTGTATTAATCTTTTTCCAGTGAAATTCTAAATACAGATGTTGTTCCTTTAAAATTAAAATAATACTCATGAGACATGAATAAATGTGACTTTAAAAGCTGAAGGGGCACATGCACTGGAATGTTTATAGCTGCAATGTCCACAATAGCCAAACTATAGAAAGAGCCTAGATGTCCATCGACAGATGAATGGATTAAGAAGATGTGAGATTATATGTATATAAGATCCCCACACAATTAAATGCTATGCAGCCATAAAAAAAAAAAATCTTCTCACTTGCAATAACGTGGATGGAACTAGAGGGTATTATGCTAAGTGAAATAAGTCAATCAGAGAAAGACAATTATCATATGATCTCTCTGATATGAGGAATATGAGAGGCAGAGTGGGGGATCATGGAGGGCAGGGAAGGAAAAAAATGAAACAAGATGGGACTGGGGAAGGAGATAAACCATGAGAGACTCTTAATCTCAGGAAACAAACTGAGGGTTGCTGGGGGCAGGGGTCGGGGAGGGATAGGGTGGCTGGCTTATGGACATTGGGGAGGATATGTGCTATGGAGAGTGCTATGAATTGTGTAAGACTGATGATTCACAGACCTGTACCCCTGAAGGAAATAATACATTATATTTTAATAAAAAAAAACTTTTTTTAAAGGCCATTTATATATGTTTATGGAAAAAAAAAAGCCTCTTGCAGAAATATTTGACTCAGGCACAGTTCTCTCCCATAGAAATCTTCTATTAGAACAAATCCTACTGACATATTGTTAAAAAATTTTCATTATAATTCTTATTATCAAATTTAGTATAAAATTGAAGCCTCTCTCTGTCCAATAAATAAATAAAATCTTTTAAAAAGTTAATTAAGTAATTAATTAAACAGGTGATTGGGTGGCTCGTTATGCATCTGCTTTCAGCTCAAATCATGAGCTCAGGGTCCTGGGATCGAGCCCTACATCAGGCCTCCTGTTTCTGCCTCTCTGCCTACTGCTTCCCCTGCTTGTACTCTCTCCTTCACTTTCAGTCAGTAGGTAAGTAAAATCTTTAAAAAATAAAGAAATAATAAAATTTGAAACCAGTTGACCTCTGAATTTACAAAATGCAAGTCACTTAGCCACTTAATAAAAATGATATCTTCTTTACTGACTAATATGAAAAAATCTGATTTATGAGATACCATTATTAATTAATAAAAAGCCAACAGATAAATTACCTAATGACCTCTCCAAGAATAGAGTTACAGTTTCATACCTTCTCTAAACATGAGCATACCTTTTCTTAGTGAAAAAAAATAGTCTTTGTGCATCTGCTAACATTGTTAATGTATTTAACTAAAATAATTTAACACCTTTTTCAACTGTATATTAATTCTTAACAATTTCCATTTCTCTCGTGATAAAGTTACTTTTTAGTAATTGCTAGAAATTCATATAAGAAAAAATGTAAAGCACATATGCCCTTTTTTAAATTAAAGGACACAATCTCTCAAATTCATCATTTTGATTTTATAGCTATCCAGTATATTTCTTCAAATGTGTAATATAGATGGTTTATGCTCTAGGTCAAACATGTTAGCAAACCCAATGAACAACATTTTACTGCAGCTTGGTCCCCTGGGAAATGAGAATAAATAAAATCCTGGATTGGCATTAAAAATGTAATAGTAGTTAGAGGATATGTACAAGGGGAAATATCATAAAAATGGTTCCAAGCCCTTGATCTATCTATTATAAAGAAGTTATTACTTAATTAAAAATCAGAAAAAAAAATCCCAATGTGCGTCATATGAAGATATATTTTTAGTTGGTTTCAGTTGATATATTTATTTGAGATTTTCTTACCTACTTTCCCCTCACTTTACCCTGTATATTTTTTTCTGTTAGCTGTTTCCTAGTCTTGATTGCTAGTATCCAGTTGAGAAACACCTCCACAGAAATCGACTTTGATCGTGTCGATTGCTTTCACTTTAAATATGCAGCTTAAGAATATCTGTCATCTATTCCTTATTGTATTGCAGGGAAAAAAATAGTGATGACTACACTGTTGCCACTTCTAAAGACTGGAAATTAAATTTCCTTTTTCTATACAGTCACAAAATCTTATTTCGAATCAGTGTACCTGTTCTCTATTAATTGTAATGCTAGATAAATAGTTAATCTTTTGAGTATTCAATATGCTTTCATTTACTGTGCACTTTTAACTAAAAATATTTTTCTAGGTTTTAAATACCCAAGGAATTTTCCAGTCATTCTGAAGGAGCAATTGATCCTATCACACGTTTAATTATGAGTAGCATTATTACTGAGCCATAATACTACCTAAAGCGTATGATTTCTAACCAAACCATCAATATTAATTTTAACTTGTAATAGCTAAGAAATCCTGATTCCTTCTCTTCATGTTAAAAGCCATAAAGGCACTTTATACTCTTTAAAAGTTCATTTTGAGCTCTTTTCATTTAGCTGATGTCCTGACCTTCAGAGTATTCTTCATGGATTCTGGGCACTGCCCCATGCTCGGCCTGGCTTGACAGATATTGGGCAAGTTGTTCTTACTGGCACTCTGCCCCATGTGTTTAAGACCCGGCAGTGACATCTTTCAGCTTAGAAAACACAGCGTGAACAACTGTGCTCAAAATTCTATGCGGTGACATCCAAGAAAAGTTTACTTTTTGGAAAAATAACATAATTTAATCCTGCCAAGCCTATGAGGATATTTCCAAAACATATATATTTTTTAAAGAGAGAAACCTTATTTAGTATTTTTAGACAAAAATAATGCTCGTGATGAAATATTTTGAGATCTCTAAATATATTCAGGACTTAATTTATTTAAAAACAAATCTCAAACATTCAAATATGTTTCAGCCCTGCATTCTTTTATAATTTTCATTCAGGAACTCTAATTTAAGAAAACAACTTTATGTTGAACTGTTTTTCACATCCATGTTTTTATGAGGAAGATTAAAATCAAGATAAAATCCTTATAAATCTCTGAAGTATTCAAAAATATTTTTATGTATTCATTGGAGAAATTTTCTTTTGCCTGCATAAAAGGTAAGTGTTACTTAAACTTAATTTTCTTAAATTAAGTGTTAAAAAGACAACAAAATATGTTTAAAACTAATTCAATGCATTTTTCTATTAATGTTAAAAAAATTGGAAATGTAAAAATGAAGTTCACTAAAATATTGGGATTGTTTTCCTTATTGATGTGGGAGAGGATAGTTCTTGCAATAATTCACGCCAGACTTAATTATGTAGTCTATTTAAAAGTCAAAAGACATCTGGCTTCATTGTATCTTGACTGGATGATGCTACCCTCTGAAGCCACAAGCATTGATGAATCAGAGAATGTTGTAGATGCAAGAGGTAGCAAGCATCTGCCATTGTCTTTCAGAGACAATGTTATTTGGTGGACTCCAACAGTCTGCATTAAAGAACAACAGATTCCATGGCTTACACCCTGTAGTATCAAGCCTAGAAACCAAAATTTCCCTTCTCTTTTTGAGGAAAGGAGAGCATACATCCAAGTGATAACTTAGTTTTGTATCATTGTTTGACTTTGCTGAAACTATTTTCACATGACTATTGTACTAATAGAGTAAAGCCCAAAGAACAAAAAATAGAAGCTCAATTCAAACCTTGTATTTAGACAGAATTGTATTATTTTAAAACTTTCCATTTTGGGTGCCTGGGTGGTTCAGTCAGTTCGGATCAGGTCATGATCCTGGAGTCCCTGGATCGAGTCCCACACTGAGCTCTCTGCTCAGCAGGGAGTCTGTTTCTCCTCTCCCCTTCACCTCTTTTGTGCTCTCACTAGTTCTCTCTCTCTCTCAAATAAATAAACATATAAATCTAAAAAAAATAAAGTTTTCCATTTTCTGAAGAAATTTTTATGGTATGTGAACTACCTATTTGATATTATATCTTATTTATCTTCTTTTTTTAACCTTCTTCAAGGATCACTTATATCACTACATTTATTCTTTCATTTATTTCTACAGTTTCATATTTAACCATAGATGCATGTTCTTTCACAAGTATATAAGAGCTGTTCTGCCATGTCATTGTCTTTTCATAGCATTTGAAGTTGATTGTGTCCTTGTGACTCACTTTGGGCAATGAAATGTAAGCAAGAACATTGGGATACTTATAATTCTATAGCCATTAGTTCCTGGTTATGGAATGCCTTGGAGTGTATATTAATTTCCAGACACATCAGTCAGGTGAAGTTGGTTCTTCTGATGAAGGACAAGAGCTGGCCATTAGAAGTCAGGCTGACATGCACCAGTAAGGTGAATGATTCTAAGGGCATATGGGCAGAGTTTTGGCAGAATCTGCTACATAAATATTATGAGATGCAATTGTTCTTAAAGAAGAGCAATTTTACAGAGTTCGTCTTAGCTATTCCAAATATTACATTTTCTAGCTGAAAGAAAGACTAGTCTAGAATTTGGTGGTTCTTCACTATTTGGCTCAAGATTTAAGGATTTTCGATAATGACCTCCCCATATTTCTAATAAGGAGGATCCATCTTTATTTTGTATAGAAGTTACTCTATGTCTTTGGTGTTTTAGCCACATGACTTTTCTTAATTTACTCAAATTTTTATTCATATAAAATAACCTGAACTTTTAAAATATTCTAAATTTGGATCCACTAATGAATGTGTCCTATGTAAAAATGGGATAGAACTCCAAGTCACTTCTAGATTGAGATTTTGAAAACACAGTATATGCTTCACCACACTCACTTCCCCTTGTTAAAGATGGATTGGAGCAGCAACTACCTCTTGTCTCCCTTCAAAGGACATGTACCAGGATAAAAAAGCAAGCCTTTGTTGTGTCACTTAAACTAATGTGAAGAGTCCTAACTCATGAACTTGCAAATTAAAAAAAAAAAAAAAAAAAAGCCAAAAGTGTATGGGTTGGGAGATAGAATTAATTTTGTACATTATAATTTTATAAATATTTTATTTTCTCAAGCTTGAACCTACAAATCTGACTTTCTTTTCTGTTGTGGTCTTTTTATATTCACTCTCTACAATGAGTCTGAAGACTTCAAATAATATGAATCAAGATCCACCAGAAAAAAAACCTATGCATGCACAATCTCATTTTTGATATCCATTTCTCTCTTTCATGACATAAAATTCTAATTTTTTAGAAAGTGTTAAAACTTTCAGTATCAAAAAAGGACACAATCTTCTTAAAATGTATTATAAGATTTTAAAGAATAGGATTTGCCTGTATAAATACAGGTTGTTTTCACAGAGATTTGTTTGAAAATTTTCCTCTCATATATCTGAATCCCTTACTTCTTTTCTTTAAATGCTTTATTCAACATCTAAATCTTGAGAATAATACAGTATATCAGTTTTAAAGGATGTTCAGAAATCACGAAACTGATAAGATCATGATTCAAAAAATATTTAATACCCTCCTTCCTAAAATTAACCTTATGCTAAGGAGTATAATAAAAACATAAAGAAGAATACAAACCAATACAAGAAAATAAATGAATCATAAGGCCTTTGAGGCACTTCATGTATTTTGTTTGATGGCTTGCTGCATCTCAAGGATTTTTTTTTTCCCCACAATAGATATACTTTAAGCCATATTACTAAAAGAACAATACCATTTGATAATCTTCAAACTGCTTGAATCTTTTGTAGCTAAATAGCTTTATTCCAGAAAAGAAGATAAAATTTAAGCTGATTGGAGTCATAAATATGTCAAGAATCAGTCTAAATCCATCATTAAATACCACACTACAGTTTAAGATGCTCTACTAATATCAACAAAATATCATCTTTGAAGTTTTAAAGATATCAGTCAAACATATTAACAAGATAAAAGATACTGCAAAACTTTAAGCCACCTAAAAGCATTAGAAATAAGAAATTAGCATTCAAATATATGTATAAACCATGCAATTGTTTTGTATTTGGAATTACATTGCATGAAGCATCAAAATCTACTTTATAAATGTTCATTTATAAAAACTGAAATAGCTTTTGATTTATTAACAATGCTTTATAAATGTTGATATATAATGCCTTTGAATGAAGGGTACATCCTAAAAGTCACAGAATGTTAAAAATATTTCAATTAGTTATCTTTTTTGGTTCATACTCTGGTTTGAACTCATTAGTATTTCATTTTACATTAACAATTTCAAAAGAATTTAAATTTGTAGTTTAAATTATATTTTTCTAATTATTACATTAAATTATAATCAATTTTCAAATGTAGAAAAAATAAAAATACATCATAGTGGAGTGCTTTTAAATCTTAGGAGGTAAGGCATTCTGGGGTGTTTAAAACAACATAGTATTTTAAGTGTTTATTTTCTAGTTTTTCATAAAATTCATGTTCCAGCAAGAAGAATATTAGAATATACCATCCCAAAATATACCAATTTGGCATAAAGATTATTTTGAGCTAAAGGCAACTGAAGAGAAGTTGACAAAAAAAAAAAAAAAAAGCTCCCACCCTTCTGTATTTTCCTAAAATCAGGGCATAAATTTACAAAGGTGACCTGCCTTCCTTCACCACCAGGAAAGACAAAAGTTAATTACTGGAGTCAACTATAGACATGATCAGCCTGGAGAAGAAACCAAAGGAATCAAAATTACAGACTTTACTCTTTAGCTTTTATCTACCATTATTTTCTCCCCACATATTTATTTTCCCAAAGTTTCCTGCCCTTGGAAACCTAAGACTACTTTACTTTGTTATGTCATTTCTCCAAAAATGGATTGCTTTTTTGTTGAATATGTTATATAAACCAGAGTTCTAAACCATCACTTGGAGTTACTCATTTTTCCCTAGGTGTCTCCTATTTATTCATGAGGTATACATGTTAATATACTTGTGTATGTGTTTTTCTATCAATCTCTCTCTTTGGGCCCCACTACTTTGAAGGGTAGTAGAGGGAAACAATTTTTCCTCACCTACAAATATTTGGTAAGAAGTATTAAGAATGTTCATTCTAAATAGTATTAGTATGAGATACAGTTTCCAGAGCTGGACAAGACAGAGTCTGTATATACCATTTCAAGTAGAAAATAAAACAACAGAAACTAAGAGTTTCTTCTCAAGACCTATTCTCTCACTTTGATGTGCTTCTTTCCAATAATTCTTAAGCCAATCCCTCAAAAGAACTACAGTAAAAGTACCTCTTCTGGAATAATTCTCTCAAGTAGTTATATTATTTTATGTTGTTAAATATGCTCACTATTAGTGAGTTATGCTCATGAATTTGTGTTATTAAATATTCATGCATTAATTTATTCTTTCAATAAACATGTAACAAATGGGTAATGTGACTCCTACAGTAGGTAAAGAGACAATCAATAAAAGATTCCTATTCCCAAGAACTAACAGTGCTGTTGTCAAATCACCTAAATGAGTATGATGAGACCTGACATGCAAATTAGGGACATTTCACCTTTTGAATATAGTTACACATCAGACCAAGAACTTCAGATTTTATTAGATGGAAAATTAAAAACTGCTTATGAAACTGACTGTCCCTGCCCAGAGATGAATGTGGCAGCTTCCTTATTTGAGGTCTTTAATTCTCCAAAGGATTTTCCTTTCCCCAGTTGTCTTTCATGGAAATTTCTCACTCTCCACCTCTTCCCTCAAACTTCATGTGATCAGAAAGGATAGATGTGCAGATAGATGCATAATGCATTCTCCTAGCTCCAAGCCATTATTTCCCACTGTCTAGTAAAAGCTAACTAGTAGATTGAGCCATATGAAGTAGAAAATATTCAACTATTTTCCTCCTATACAAAAGACAATTTAATTAAAATTCACCCATTATTTTGAAGTTCTTGAGCTTTCTTTTATCCACTGATATTATCATTTCTCAGTAGAACAACGTTTACACCTGAGTCATAACATATTTACTCATTAAGATGTTATCATCAAACAATTTTACTATGTAGACACTACTTTGAAAACCATAACTTTTAAATCTTTTGTACTCAAACAAGTTATCATTACCTGTATTCTCTTCCATCAACCACTCTTACAGTTATATGGCCCAAAACTTGTTGACTTGATTGTAGTACTAAATGTGTGATGTTGAATACCTACCAGCTCCTCAGAATTGGTTGGGAGTCATTCTTTGTGTACACATCCTCATTCTTCTCAGCATATATTTAAAACTTTCACCATTTTCATCAAATAATTAACCCCACTACTTCTACTGAATATAGTCAAATCTTATGTCCTACCGTGCATTAAAAAACAAAAACAAAACCAAAAAACAAAAAACAAATTAGGAATACTCTCATCTTCTTGCCTCCTACCTAAGAAGTCAAAATAGTATGTACCTTATTGTGGTAGATTGTATTTATTGATCTTATTCTTTCCTCTGAACCTGTTGCATTAGAATAAATCCACTGATATATGGATTTATTGATATATGTATCAGTTTGCTGTACCTCCTTATAGAATACAAGGAGTAACATTCTCTGAGCCATTATTTTGGGCTGAGATATGTGACTTGCTTTGGGCAATGTGATTTAGCAAACTTGTGTTAAGTAGAGGTTTTAAATATTTTACATTGTTTTGCTTTCCCTCTTGCACTTCAACATGATGAGAATTCTATTCTATTCAACATGATGAGAATTCATCATGTTCTATTCTATTCTATTCAACATGATGAGAATTTTCCTAAGTAACTAATAGGAGACAATTGGAGAAGACTTCAACCCAGTTTAGAATAAATATCACCCAATCCCAGAAGAACAGTCAGAAAACCTCCTCACATATTTCCATTGAATAATAAACGTGTACAATTGCAAGTTGCTGCCAAATGGTTTGTTAATCTTGATTATTAAATTTTTACATCATTTTGGATATATTTCCTTCTATTCTTAGAAGTGGCTGTTAGTAAGAAGTTGTCTGCTGGCTCAGGCTGAGAGTGGGTGAAAGTCCAGGAGGAAGCAGAGCAACCAACCAAAGTTTGATACTAAATATTTAGTTCTAACTGATTAATGGAGGTGATACAGTTTAGTTAAACATTTACATTGCCCCAAATGGAAATTTGGAGGTCTTATATCTGGTCAGTTGTGGTAAACAAGGGGGACATCCATAAATTTGATTTAATTCATACAGGGAGCCTTTTTTTTTTTTTTCCCAGAAAGCTATTTCCTAGAACACAAAATGGTAAACACAAAATGGATTTCTTTAACCATGGTTGTTTATCAGGATTACAAGGCCATAGTAAATTTCAGCACTGTGGTCAATATGCATGAGTATCATAGTTTTATGTTTTATAGTTCTATAAATGTTAATATCTGGTATGGCATGTTAGTCTTCCTTGATTTGGCTTCACAAATGTCCTAGGCATTATTGATCTTTTTGTCAATTCTAGGAATAACTTGACAAATCAATATAAAAATCCATTTTTTATAAAACTATAATTGCAATATATTTATAGATCAATAAAAAAATAAATGACATTTTCATGACCTTTATAACCTGTATATACCATGTGCATGGTATATACCTTCACATGCTTATTATTATTTTATTTTTCTTAAGGAAGAGGTAATGGTTTCCCCAGGATCTATTTATTATCACTTTACTGTAAACATTTCCTTAGGTACATTATAGCTTTTTATTAATCTTAAAAATGAAAATTTCAAGGGGTGCCTGGGTGCCTCAGTGAGTTAAAGCCTCTGCCTTCAGCTCAGGTCATGATCCCAGAGTCTTGGGATTGAGCCCCATGTTGGGCTCTCTGCTTGGCAGGAAGCCTGCTTCTTCCTCTCTCTCTGCCTGCCTCTTTGCCTATTTGTGATCTCTGTCTGTCAAATAAATAAATAAAATATTTTAAAAAATTAAAATTTCAAAATAATTACATGTCTAATTTTGATAACTACTTTAAAAGAAAGCTATGAATATATATAGGTTTTAGTCCAACACACTTGCTAAATACATTTGTTAGATCACATTGTCTATCTAGATTTTCTTAGTTCTTCTAGTGCTGGTTAGTACCTCCAGCATACAACACTGAATATAACCAGTGATAGAAGACACCTTGTCTAATCCTTGAATTTGAGGAAATAGTTTAAATGTTTACTGGGAACCACTAAATGGATATTTCACAGAATGAACTTTGTAAAATAATGTTTTATCCTAATAAAATATAATATTATTTACTTCTTTGCACCTCACAAATTTTAGCAAATATAAGGATTTTTTTTTTAATCAGAGGAAAAATACAGTCTGTACCTACTGAAATTAATGCTGTTTGTGTAGCATTACTTTTCACTTAAGGAACAAATGGATTTATCATGTTCATTTTAAATCTGTTTTGATCTAAAGGCCAGAATGTTATGCTACCTGTGTTGCAACTTTAAAGGCATAAAATTAAGTTTGTAAAGACCATAGTTCTAATCAAATATGTCATCCTTGAATTCCCTGAATTCCTTTAATAGCACACGTGGTGGTAGTACACACAACATTCTGACATTATAAAATAGACATTCTTAATGAATCCAATATCAGGAGTAAAAGGAAATTACTGATATACTCTATACTCTGGGGAGCCAAACACAAAACAAATAGAACAAAGCAAAACACACACACACGCAGTGCAAATCAAATTCTAAGTGGAGACTTAGTAAAGTCCTGATAAGCTTCAAGTACTGCTTAAACTGAAAAAAGGGGGGAAAAAAAAAAAGCATGTTTTGTGATAAAATAAAGCACAATTTTGACAACTTAAACTTCTGAGAATGTCAGAAATACACAGCACGTACATTCTTGCAGAATGTAATGCCTAACTCTGAAGGAAATTCAAATAAACAGAAAAAACACACAGTGCAAGAACACTGGAATCAAAAAATAAAAAGACTTTGATACCAGTTAATAAAATCCACAAGGAGACAATTTCAGAAAGTATTTTACCAGCAAAATTGTGTAACATTGAGAGTGCCATCTTGAAAGAAAAAATTTGGAGAGCCATACAGCTATAACATAGGGTGGAAAGTAGAGAATCCTGATGGAGAGAGGAAAATGGATGCTCAGTAAGGACATACTCCACATTTAAAGCAGAAATGAAAGATAAATAGACTCTGGAAAACAAGATGGCATTTCCTCAAAAAGATAATAATAGAACTATCCTATGATTCAGCAATTGCACAACTAGATATCTACCCAAAAACCACAAAAATAATAATTCAAAGGGATATATATATATATACTCTGATATTTACAGCAGCAGCATTATCTACAAGAGACCAATTATGGAAACAGCCCATATGTCTTTCCACCAATGAATGGACTATACACACACAC